>NC_058521.1:281479171-281481671 GCF_904849725.1 Hordeum vulgare subsp. vulgare | reverse complement strand
TTGAACCTATTATTTAGTCGTCAATAGATGCGTGTTCTTGATCCTATCTTGCAAGTCGTAGTCGACTACTATGTGTTATGACCCGGCAAGCCCGTACTAACAATAGCCGGAACCACTCCCGGAGATGACCATAGTATGAGGAGTTCATGTATTCACCAAGTGTTAATGCGTTGGTCCGATTCTGTATTAAAAGGAGAACCTTAATATCCCATAGTTTCCATTAGGACCCCGCTGCCACGGAGGGATGGACATTAGATGTCATGCAAGTTCTTTTCCTTAAGCACGTATGACTACATACGGAATACATGCCTACATTACATTGATGAACTGGATCTAGTTACATATCTCTCCGTGTTATAACTGTTGCATGACGAATACCATCCGGCATAATCATCCATCACCGATCCAATGCCAACGAGTTTTTCCTACTGGTCCTTCCTACGTTACTTTGCCGCTAGTGCTGTCATTGCCGCTACTATTACTTTGCCGCTACTGCTGTCACTGTTGCTACTGGTTACTATTGCTACTGTTGCTATCACACTACCTAGCTACTGATACCTTGCTGCAGATAATAAGTCTTTCAGGTGTGGTTGAATTGACAACTCAACTGCTAATACTTGAGAATATTCTGTGGCTTCCCCTTGTGTCGAATCAACAAATTTGGGTTGAATACTCTACCCTCGAAAACTGTTGCGATCCCCTATACTTGTGGGTTATCACTGGTCCAGGAGAAACCAGCCTGGGTTGCGGCGGGGGTCGTCCCGCTTTTTGTGTTCTTGAACTTTTGTCCGCGAGCATGTACCTCGCCAAAAGACAGTGTAATAGGTTAGAGTTGCAAAAATCATTCATGTAATATGTCTGAGTTTGTTTCAAACAAATGAATGAGATGTTGTTTCCCTTGCGTGTGATCCTTCTCCATGAATGATACGCCTTTTGCATTTTCCCGAACGTTGCCCACGCAAGTGGTCCTGCCGCTAGCGCTTTGAGGAACGGATCCTTAGCAGTTCGCTTGAGGGGTCGTTACCGGCAAGGCTCCTTGCCGCACTCGGTGCAACCATTAGATCGTCGAGAGCGGCTCGAGGCGAAATAAGGTGCTGTGTAGCCACTTAGACTATTGAACAGGTTCGAAACAGTGAGAAGGCACTCGGTGCCATTCAGGTCGTTGAACTAGTTCGAAACAAAACTAAGGCGCACTGATCCTGACAAGATTCCATCTACGTGCAGGTTTCTCAAAAAAGGTTTCTCAAACAAGGTTTGGGCACTTCTCCCCGCGACGCTTGCGTCTTTTGCCGGGGCTTCAGATCCCCGGCAAGCAGGAGACTATACTCTTCTGGCCAATTCCCCTCCGGCAAGGTATTTGCCGACACTTCTCGACTGTCGTATTGGCCGCCACCCCTTGCTCCTATATAAGTAGATCAACCTAGTAGCTTTTTGCTTGGGATTTGTTTAGTTGAAGGTTAGCCATTGCAACTTCGTGTACTTCGTTTTTGTCCAACGACCAGACTAAGACCCTTTTCGGATCCACACCCTTGTCAATATGTCATCTATATTCACAATATTCAGATTGCCATATCATATTCTTGCTTGTTCTTCGGTTGCTTGGCAGAAGAGACCTTCGTGGTAAGGTGGATTGTGCTCCCGCGTGGTGAATAACCTCTTGGAGATTGGTTTAGCGATTGCTAAGTCGCAAACGGCATGCACATTTGTAGTCGATCGTCAAAGTCGTCTCCCCAAATCGTAGTCACCTTCTCATCGAAAGATCGGGACCCTCCCCTCTATCAAATGGTTCTATCAGGTGCTGCCACGACTGCGGCGATTATGGCCACGAACGCCACATGCCCAACCTATACTGTGCATGCTTCACGCGTGGCAGTAACGCGTCGGGAGGTGGGGAGGCTACTATAACAAGAACAACAACAACAACGACAACAACAACAATGACGACAACAGCGACAACAAAGAATAAAACGACCTCAACAACAAAAACAACGACGACGATAACGAGGACGACGAGGACAACAACAACAACAATAACAGCAACAACAACAACAACGTCGACGACTAGGACGACGAGGACAACAACAACAACGACAATAATGAGAACGACCGCAACATTGACAACAACAACAACGACGACAATAGCGAGAACATCAATAGCAACGACAGCGACAACAACAACAACAACAATAACAACAACAAGAACAACACCACCACCAACAACAACAACCACAACAATAACAACCACAACAACAATAACAACCACAACAACAACAACCACAACAACAACAACTACAACAACAACAATAAAAAAACAACAAAAACAACAACAACAACAACAACAAGAACAACAACAACGACGACGACGACAACTACGATAACAACAACAACAACTATGACAACAACGACAACAATGTCAACAAAGATGGCAATGACAACAACAACAAGGATGACGACAAAAACGACAACGATGAGAACAACGATAACAACGACAACAACAACC
>NC_058521.1:281466671-281471671 GCF_904849725.1 Hordeum vulgare subsp. vulgare | reverse complement strand
CGGTAGTAAAAAATTACTACCGCTCAGAGGGCGGTAGTAAAAATTAGTACCGCTTAGAGGGCGGTAGTAAAAATTAATACCGCTCTTCGAGCGGTACTACCACTGGCCCTTTTGCATTGTAGCTAGGGAAAAGGTGGTGCACTAAATGTGTACGTGATGATTCCACCCAAACCTTTCCGACGCGGACCCCCTCTTAGTTGTACGGCTTACCTATGACTCAATTCCACGAAAGAGAAACGTAGAAAGCAACCATCTTCGAGAGATTCCGAGGGGCATCGAATCGTCTTGCGCCTAGATATGAATTATTTGAAATGCTCAATGCACATGATTATTCCGCACAAGCATTGTCATCAATCACTAAAACCACTTAGCAAGAAATATGCCCTAACAAATGTTGACGTTGTTGTCGATGTCGTCATCGTTGTTATTATTGTTCTCGAGTTGTTGTTGTTATCGTTGTTGTCTCTGTTGTTGTCGTTCTTGTCGTCGTTGTTGTCTCAGTTCTCATCCTTGTCGTTGTTGTCGTTGTTTTCGTCGTCCTTGTGGTTGTTGTTGTTGTCTTTGGTATCGCTGTTGGCATTGTTGTCGATGTTTTCTTTGTTGTTGTTGTTGTCGTCGTGGTTGTTGTTTTTATTTTTGTTGTTGTTGTGGTTGTTGTTTTTGTTGTTGTTGTTGTTGTCGTCGTCATTGTCGTCATCGTCGTAGTTCTTGTTATTGTTGTTGTCGTTGAGGTCGCTGTTGTTGTTGTTGTTGTTGTTGTCGTTGATGTCATTGTTCATGTCATTGTCGTTGTTGTCTTCGTCGTCGTCGTCATCGTTATTGCTGTTGTTGTTGTTGTTGTTGTTGTTGTTGTTGTTGTTGTTGTTGTTGTTGTTGTCGTTGTTGTTCTCTTCATTGTCGTTGTTGTCGTCCTTGTCATCGTCATAATTGTTGTTGTTGTCGTTGTTGTTGTTGATGTTGTTGTTGTTGTTGTTGTTGTTGTTGTTGTTGTTGTTGTTATTGTCGTTGTCTTCGTGTTCGTTGTTGTTGTTGTTCTTGCTATTGCTGTTGTCGATGTTGTCGTTGTTGTTTTTGTTGTTGTTGGTGTTGTTCTTGTTCTTGTTGTTGTCGTGATTGTGGTAGTAGTTGTTGTTGTTGTTGTGGTGGTGGTGGTGGTGGTGGTTGTTGCTGTTACTGTTGTGGTTGTTATAGTTGTTGTTTTTGTTGTTCTTGTTGTTATTATTGTTATTGTTGTTGTTGTTCTTGTTATTGTTGTTTTTGTTGTTGTCGTTGTTGTTTTTTTGTTGTCGCCATCGTCGTCATCTTCATTGTTGTTGTTGTTGTTGTTGTTGTTTTGTTGTTGTTGTTGTACTTGTTGTGGTTGTGGTTACTGTTGTTATTGTTGTGGTTGTTATTGTTGTTGTTGTTGTTGTTGTTATTGTTGTTGTTGTTTTTGTCGTTGTTGTTGTTGTCGTTGTTGTTGTTGTCATCGTCGTCGTCGTCGTCGTTGTTGTTGTTGTTGTTGTTGTTGTTGTTGTTATCGTCGTCGTCGTCGTTGTTTTTATTGTTGTTGTTATCATCGTCGTTGTTGTTATTGTTGTTTTTGTTGTTGTTGTTATGGTTGTTGCAATCGATGTTGTCGTTGTTGTTGATGTTGTCGTCGTCGTTGTTGTTGTTGTTACTGTTGTTGTTGTTGTAGTTGTTGTTGTTGTTGTTGTTGTTCTTGTTGTTTTCATTGTTGTCGTTGTTCTCGTCTTTGTCGTAGTTGTCGCCATTGTCGTTGTCGTTGCTGTCATCGTCGTCATCGTTGTTGGTATCGTTGTTCTTGTTGTTGTTGTTGTTGTTGTTGTTGTTCTTGTTGTTGTTGTTTTCATAGTTCTCGTTGTTCTCGTCTTTGTAGTTGTTGTTGTCATTGTCGTTGTCGTTGCTGTCGTCGGCGTCGTCATCATTGTTGTTATTGTTATTGTAGCGACCCGAATCAAGACGAGTCAAGCCTCTGGTGTTTCCGTACCATCCCAAGATCATGCTGGTACACACTCAGGACATCAATGTATATATCAAGAGTTCAATCACACAGGTTTATTAATCGAAATCTCATATCGAGTACTTTATTACAATAATGGATTACAATAAAGTGGCTGAAGGCCATCTCATGAGATAACTAATGAAGACTAGCGGGAGCATTAGGTAGACGAGTCCATCCGACTCCAGGGCATGTCACTGAGCGTAGATCGTAGCCTCACTCCTGGTCGGAAAAGTACTCTGCAACATGATACGTTGCAGCCGTGTAGGTCAGCATATGGAATATGCCGGCAAGTCATCAAGAGAGTGGTAAAAATAATAATCAACTATCTCTACATGCATATTTGGCAGGTGGGGGCCAATAGTTTTGCATAAAGCCAATTTTCTCCTACAACAAGAGGGGCTGAAAGCAAAATGTTACTACAATGTTTGTAGTTAACGAGATGGTTCCGCCAACCAATTCTCGTACCCGAGTTGTTGTCAATACCCACATCATTATTAAGTTGTGTCGAGAGTTCGGGGGAATTTCAATGCCTTCGGCTGAAGTTATCCATGACCGTGGACATGGCTAATCGATTAGGTTGGGCACTCTACAGAGTTTTGCACACGTTCCCCACAGGATTTGATCGCCTCCGAACATGTCCTCGCACTTCAGGGTGTTTGAAGACTGGATGATCAAAACATGGTCTTTCAACGGGTCCCTCCGAATCCCTGTCCGTGCCCATCCATTCCTACCGTTCTTCTACATCTGCTAGCACCGCCTGTCCAGAGTCGCCGCGTTGTCCAACCAAGCTAGAGCCCATAATGACTTGTGGCTGTGCAGGTAAGCCTTGGGTCTTGAAGCCTCCGTCCGTCTCTTCGAGCTTGGGTGAAGCTTTCCGCAAGATGTCATGGCCGTCTCCAGCATCCCGGGTCATCCACTGGTTTCTCCAGGGAGCCGATCAACCGTCCTTCACCCAGAGTTGCATTGCATCACGAGGTCTTGAAAATCTTGTCTTAACCGGTCTTGGTTATTTAATCAACCTCACATCACTCGTGTTATGCACTCAACTGAAATCCCGTCTACTCAAGCATAGCAATATGAAATTTGTCGTCCCGGGGGCAAGTATCGGGGTTGTTGTGTGCCTACCACATGATACTACAACCTATACTAAAGTTTCCAAGTACCTAAGCAGCATGCAATTGGGCAAAGAAAGGTGAAACTACCATGCATCGAAAAACATAGGAGATAGTATGATCAAAATGACTTGCCTTGATGATAGTTGTCTTGATCGAGCGCTTCTAAGTAACATGTTTCGCACTTCGGGTGATGTACCGATACAAACAAATACACAACATAAGCACTACAATCAAACAACAAGTAAAAATAACATCACAAGTAAATAGTTGCTATGGCCTGAGTGAAATAATTCACTATACGTCACTAAGGCAGAAATTTGTTTCTGTTAAAACCCCAAGTAAAAATATTTAAAAAAAATTGAAACTTATGTCACAGTAAGATGTAATCACTAGGAAGCAGTAGCAAAAAGAATCAAATCAAAATCATTTTTAAACTACTCGAATAAGGAAAACAAGGTTTAAACTAAATCTGATCTAATTCAAATTGAAAAATTTCAAACATAGACAAATTATATGTTTTTAAAAACTACAGAAAAATTGTGATCTACTGGAACAAGTTTTAACTCCATTGGAATTCGGGATCAAAAGCTATGATCAAAACAAATTTGAAACTTTCTCTCTTTTGGAATTAAACGGAAAAAGAGAAAACAGATTCTAATAGAAAGTGGTACACGTGGCAGTTTCTGATTTGCTGATGGGTGTTAGCTGCGAGGGTAAACTAACACACGGCCGCAATCTAAAGAAAACTACCCGGCTCAGTTTAAGTGACCGAAAAGCCGTTGGTTCTTTTAAAAGAACCGAAGGGGTATGCACATCTAATCTAACCCTTTGATCTAAGATCCTACGGTGGAAGAAAACAACAAAAGAAAACTAGAGGAGGGAGAGGCTCACCGTGGCTGAGAGGAGCTGGGCAGCTCCGGTGGCTACTCCGACGAGGGGGGGGGGGGCTGGTCGCCGGCGGGGTGGGGCGGCGGAGGAGGGGGGCGGTCGGCTCCGGTCGTCGGGGAGGCAGCAGGGGAGGCAGCAGGGCGACGGGGGAGACAACAGCAATTTTCTGCTGCTAGCTCGAAGGGGAGCTCCGGCGAGGGTGGGGCGCGGCGTGGTGGCTGGGTAGGGGCGGCGGGGTGGGGAACGGGTCGAGGGCGGCTCGGGGTTCGGTTTTTATAGGGGGAGGGGGTAGGCATAGATGGGTAGGAAATCGGCCGGCCATGGAAGTTGCAGGTTCGCTGTGCAGGAATATCACGGTAGACAGAAAAAAAGGAAGGAAGAAGAAGAGGGAAGAAAGAGAGAGAGAAAGAAAAAAAAGAAGGAAGAAAAGGGGAAAAAAAGAAGAGGTGCCGTGGGGGTTGGCCATAGATTTCTGGCTGCGGTGGTGTAGGGATTTGTTCCCAGCGATGGGGAGGCAGCAGAAATATCTCCCGTGTTTGTTTTTATTTTTATTTTTTATTTTAACAGAAACTTAAATGAAAAAAAGAAACAAATAAAATAATTAATATAGGATATTATATACCAAAATGATCAGAAAAATATCCACTACTCGATTAACATTTTTCCAAGGCAAAAATAAAAACTTTAAAAAAATGTTTTTTTTCAGAAAAAATCCCTTATGCTATATTTTCTTTTTGCAATTATTTTCACGATAAAACTTTGGCTTTCTTGGCTCAAAATATTTCAGACATGCCTCACATTTTGGAGGGTCATTTTCCTCCGCTCTCTCTTGCATGCAAGAGATTATTTCCCGGCATTTCTCGTGTGAAGAAAAAAAAATAGAAATGCAAAAGCAAAAGTCGAAAGAATTCAAATGCAAACTTTATTTAAGTCAATATGCATCGATGCTTACCTATAATGTAAAACATTCCCAATTAGGAAAATTGGGATGT
>NC_058521.1:281446671-281456671 GCF_904849725.1 Hordeum vulgare subsp. vulgare | reverse complement strand
TTGTAACATCCCAATTTTCTTAAATTAGGATGTTAATAGATCATTCATATGCATCTCATATTTTCCTTTGCATTATTTGTTTTTCTTAAAATTCTATTCATTATGCAACTATGGGCAATTTATTGGATTGGAGATAATGTGACTTCTCCCCTCTCAAATAAGCATAACGTTTCGAATATTATTTGGAGTCACCGATTTGGTTTTGCAAATTTTGTAAACTCTGAATTATTTTTAGTTGAGTTTTCAAAGCTCGTTGTTCGTCCTTTTGCATAAAAGCTATTTTCAAAAGTTTGCATTAGGTGGAACTAGGGTTCCTTTATTATTTACTAGGGGATTTATTTTATACTTATATATATGTTTCTATATTAGCATTTTAATATATATATATATCTATATATACTTATATATATATATTACTATATGCTTATATTTATATATATATATGTATATATTTTTGTATACATATATTATTATTACATTTTCTGTATTTTTTTCTTTAAAAAATATTATTTAGTTAATTTTTTTTGTGGTTTTATTTAAAAAAAGGGGAACCGGCCAGGCCAAGCGAGTGGCCCAACCCAGTCGGGGGAGGGGCTTGCCCGAGTGCACCAGCGATCCACGCCTTGCCCCAGGCATCGAGTCAGCGCACCACCAGGCCCCTTCGCTCCTAGCGTTGACAGAGTCCAGCGATTCCATCGCCAAGGACCGGCCCTAGCGACCGAGCGCAGCTCCTGGAGCCCCATCGCCAGCTGCCAGGTGGCCACAAACCCCGCGCCCTCGTTCCTGTCCCGAGCCGGACATAGTATCCCCGCGAACCGAGACCGAGGACGCCTCGACTCCTCCTCGCGAGGACAAAAGCCCCAGGACCCGATCCCCGTGATGCCACTTTCGATCAGAGCCAGACCCCATCTGTAGCGACCCGACTCAAAACGAGTCAAGCCTGATTAGTATGCTGGCACACACAGTACATCAATGTATATATCAAAGTGCAATCACATGTAAATAGCGTAAATCTGATATATACCTTAAATATCTCAGCGGAAGCAGTCAAGGGAGTGGAGTCCCAATAAACACCAACGGCAAGTTGAGTGTAGACCGTAACCCTGAATCGTACTCTTACTCGTCGAGGAAAATATCTGCAACATAAGACGTTGCAGCCGTGTAGGTCAGCATATTGAATATGCCGGCAAGTCACATATGAGAGGGGGTAAAATATCATCTATACTATATGCATATATTGCAGGTGGTGTTGTAAGTTTTTTGCGTAAAGCAAAATTTTCTCCTACAACAAGAGGGGCTAAAAGCAAAATATTAGTACAAAGGTTGGTTGTTAACGAGATGGTTCCGCCAACCAGTTCTCGTACCCGAGTTGTCAATAATTCCCACATCAATATTATTATTTGTGTTGAGAATTTCAGATAACTTCAGTTCCTTTGGCTCAAGTTGTCCATGACCGTGGACACGGCTAATCGATTAGGTTTGAGTACTCTGCAGAGTTTTAGACACGTTCCCCACAAGACTTGATCGCCTCCGTGTATGTCCTCGCACTTCAGGGTGTTTGAAGACCGGATGATCAAAACATGGTCTTTCAACGGGTCCCTCTGAGTCCCTGTCGGTGCCCATCAAATCCTACCGTTCTTCTACATCTGCTAGCACCGCCTGTCCAGAGTCGCCGCGTTGTGCAACCAAGCCAGAGCCCATAATGACTTGTGGTTGTGCAGGTAAGCCTTGGGTCTTGAAAATATCCGTCCGTCTCTTTGAGCCTGGGTGAATCGTTCCACAGGATGTCATGGCTCTCCAGCATCCCGGGTCATCCACTGGTTTCTCCCGGGAGCCGATCAACCGTCCTTCACCCAGAGTTGCATTGAATCATGAGGTCTTGAAAAGTCTTGACTTAACCAGTCTTGGTTATTAAATTATTCTCGCATCACTCGTGATAAACTCTCAACCAGAATCCCGTCTACTCAAGCATAGCAATATGAAATTTGTCGTCCCGGGCCAAGTAACGGGGTTGTTGGGTGCCTACCACATGATACTACAATATGTAACCATAATTTCCAAGTACCTACTCAGCATGCAATTGGGCATAGGATGGTAGAACTACGATGCATAAAACATAGGTGATACATGATCAAATGACTTGCCTGGTGATGTTGCCGAAGAAGAAATTTCGTTCTCGGGAAATACGTGATAGAACTATTCGTCACTCTCCGATCAAATCTATATAATCAAACATAATATTCACATAAGCACTCACACTAGCAATCATTCTAGCAATCAATTAACAAACAGCATTAAAAGTTGATGCAATCAAAAATCAATAAGAGAGAGCGGATAAAAATCCAAAGGAAACTTTAAAGAAGCTAGGAAGCCTTCTACTACATCAAACACTATATAGTTTTTGTTCTAACTGAAAATAAAACACTAAAATAGAAAAAATAATAGAAAATAAAATATAAATTAGTAATATAACAGAAGTAAAATTTACAAAACAATATTATTTTATGAGTATTTTCAAAATAGGAAATCAAACTAGTAATGCAATCAATTCGCAAGTTAGTATAGAACTAGAATTGATTCCATGCAAACAAATAAGAATAAATAAAATAAAATTTTGTTGTTGTTGAAAAGTTACTGGTAAATATCAGAAAACAAAATATAACTTATCACAATTACAAAAAAAAACAAATTAAGAACAATTAATACAAAAGAAATAGCAAGAAAACAAAAAAGGCTAAAACAAAATCTGTTCTGCTTAAAACCCTAAGTAAAAATATTTAAGACAAATTGAAACTTAAACTACTGAATGATATGATCAATACGAAGCAGAAGCAAAAAGAATCAAATTAAAAGCTATTTTTAAACTCCCGGAATAAGCAAAACAAGCTTTAATTCAAATCTGATCTAACTCAATTTTTATAAATTCAAACATAGAAAAATTATATATCTATAGAAACTACATAACATTTGTGATCCAACCCAAAAAGAATCGCCTAATTCGGAGTTATAGACTAATAGATATGAATTTTCTAAGATTGTAATTTTCTGAAAAAACTGCAATACGGGATTTCGTGAATCTCACCATGGGTGACAGAGAGGAAGAACTCCGGCGAGGTAGCTGCTCTGGCGAGGTGGGGAGGTCGCCGGCGGGGTGGGGAATCAGCGGAGGAGGGGTGGGGCGCAGGGGTCTGGTGCAGCGAGGGTAGGGGCCATGGGGAGGTCGGCACGGAGCTCCTGGATTCGACTGGGGCAGGGTTACTCCGGCGAGGTGGCCGGCGGCTAGAGGCGATGAGGGTCGCGTCTCTTTGGAAAAATGGAACGAGGATGCCGGGTGGGTTCTTATAGGGGGCTCGGGAGGAGCTGGGATGGAAGGGAGAGGGAGATCGGGAAGGGAGGATTTCCGTGTCCATGGCTAAGGAAGGTCGTGTGCACGTGAGGAAGGAGATAGAGGAAGAAGAAGATCCTGTTGTGCTAGTTTTTGGAAAGGTCTTAATGGGCCACCGTTTATTTCCATTTAAACACGATTTCTTTCCTTTTTCAAAACTAGGAAACTAAAACGATAAAAGGGAACTCAAATTAATTCGGAATATAGAGTTTCTATATACTAAAATTATCAGAAAAATAAAATCTAAATGATGGGCATTTTTCCACGGCCAAAATAAAAACTTAAAAAAATGTTTTTCCAAAAAATCCCTAAAAGCATTATTTCTTTTTGCAATTATTTTCTCAAATTAAATTTTTATTTTTTCTTGGCTCAAAATATTTCAATGAATGGCCCTGGTTTTTGGAGGGTCATTTTCCTCCGCTCTTTCTTGCGTGCAAGAATTTTGTCGGGGCATTTTGTCGGGGAAGAAAAATATAGAAGCAAGGGCAAATATTTTGAAAGGATTCAAATGCAAACTCCGTTCAAATTCTTTATAGTTGAAGAAGTCATGTCATCTTCTCTCTTTTCTTTTAAAAGATTGAATTTGAATACATCGGTGATGGGGAAAGTCATTTTATTCCCTCTCATTCAAAAGTTTTTGAAAAGTTTCAAATTTCACACAAGTTTCAATCACTCAAGCAAACAAACAAACAATCTAATAATTATTTTAACATTCCAAAATTTGGGATGTTACAAACCTACCACACTTAAAATGAATCTCGTCCTCGAGATTCGTAGAGGCTAGAAAGAAAGGTTAGGGTTTGGGGGTCTTCTAACAAATCCAACTTCCTGCAGAGTGGGATGCTACCACACTTAAAATGAGTGCTACTGGTCCCTTAAGATTTTAACAAACCTCTGGGGTTTTTTGCATCTCACTCCTCACAGTCTTCATATCTTCCACTATATTCATAACGTTTCCATTAAAACGAGGGTCCTTCTGTTGATATAAGCTTCTTCCTTTACTGGGTCTTCTTAATTGACAGTCTCGTGATCAATTCTAAATAACCTATCGATGATTCTCATGGTGGTCTACCATTTGTGGTTATCCTGCAGAGAGAGGGGTCTTGGTTTCATTCTCACCGTAAAATTTCCTACGCGTGACAACAAATGCCATGTACATGGGGCTTTCATCATACCATTCTAAGGCTTAAACAAAAGCTTCAACGAACATCGTCTCTCACTATGGGTAAGTCTCTCAGATTTACCATTTCGAATAGCAAGAGAATTATAATAGTAAGTCGTCATGGTGGCCAAGCCATGTCGCACTGAAATCATTACCTTGTATAAGGCTTAGTGAATCTCGCATTCTAACACTTGGGCATCCTCACAAGCGTGGCAGAATTTCTCTTGTACACGAACGAAGCTCGGATAAATCCAATGATTCTGCAAGCTAAACAAAAAGATCTATCATATCTTCACAACTCTCTGGCTTTCGTATGTTCCTAAGAAAACGTTTGCTGATCCATCATAGCTTCTTCCATAAATCATATTCATTTCATAATCATCCTTTATTACATCCTTACTTTCTTCAAAATTCTAACTCAAAAATAATTTATTACAAATGCTGCCATCCACATTGTTCGGAATGGTCAAGCATTTCTGCGAACATTATTCATTCGTCTCTCTTGGAGGTACTTTAGTTCCACTGGAACTTTCCAATGTGTTCCTTGAAATCATCCATCTTTTGCTTTCTCATGGTGGCCATGAGCTTCATCTCCATCATCTCCGCATGTACCTCACTCAGGTATTCCTGGGTATGACGGATTCTTGCTTCAAGTATTTCTCCAATCTGACGTATGGCTTCCATGGCAGCTTCACGAACATCATCAAAGAAGGTTGCTCGTGGTACATGTGAAATGAAAAAGTATTGCCCCATAGTCTTTGGATAAACTCCTTTCACATGATGGAGGTGTACTTCCACATACCAAAGTTCTACTCCACTTTCCATGAATGGGTAGCCTTTGTAGACTCATCTCCTTCAAGATGAATGTGCTTCATCATGTCCTTCAGGATTTTCGGGTAATCATGATCACTGGTCAGGGTCATGATCGTTTCTGGGCCCTTGAGGAATGACTCGTAGAGAGTTGTCATCTGCAGGTGTCAGTAAATAGGTACTCAGAGGAATGTATATGTCTCCTTAGTTATCGTACATTCCTACTCAGTGGATCCTGTGGGTTTACCGATTACTACCACACTTAAAATGAATTATCTGTAGCGACCCGACTCAAAACGAGTCAAGCCTCTGTGTATCTGTGCCATCCCTGGTTTAGTATGCTCGCACACACAGTACATCAATGGATATATCAAAGTGCAATCACATGTAAATAGCGTAAAACTGATATATACCTTAAATATCTCAGCGGAAGCAGTCAAGGGAGTGGAGTCCCAATAAACACCAACGGCAAGTTGAGTGTAGACCGTAACCCTGAATCGTACTCTTACTCGTCGAGGAAAATATCTGCAACATAAGACGTTGCAGCCGTGTAGGTCAGCATATTGAATATGCCGGCAAGTCACATATGAGAGGGGGTAAAATATCATCTATACTATATGCATATATGGCAGGTGGTGTTGTAAGTTTTTAGCATAAAGCAGAATTTTCTCCTACAACAAGAGGGGCTAAAAGCAAAATATTAGTACAAAGGTTGGTTGTTAACGAGATGGTTCCGCCAACCAGTTCTCGTACCCGAGTTGTCAATAATTCCCACATCAATATTATTATTTGTGTTGAGAATTTCAGATAACTTCAGTTCCTTTGGCTCAAGTTGTCCACGACCGTGGACACGGCTAATCGATTAGGTTTGAGTACTCTGCAGAGTTTTGCACACATTCCCCACAAGATTTGATCGCCTCCATGTATGTCCTCGCACTTCAGGGTGTTTGAAGACCGAATGATCAAAATATGGTCTTTCCACGGGTCCCTCTGAATCCCTGTGGGTGCCCATCCAATCCTACCGTTCTTCTACATCTCCTAGCTCCGCCTGTCCAGGGTCGCCGCGTTGTCCAACCAAGCCAGAGCCCATAATGACTTGTGGCTGTGCAGGTAGGCCTTGGGTCTTGAAAATATCCGTCCCTCTCTTTGAGCCTGGGTGAATCTATCCGCAGGATGTCATGGCCTCTCCAGCATCCCGGGTCATCCACTGGTTTCTCCATGGAGCCGATCAACCGTCCTTCACCCAGAGTTGCATTGCATCATGAGGTCTTGAAAAGTCTTGACTTAACCGGTCTTGGTTATTAAATTATTCTCGCATCACTCGTGATAAACTCTCAACCAGAATCCCGTCTACTCAAGCATAGCAATATGAAATTTGTCGTCCCGGGCCAAGTAACGGGGTTGTTGGGTGCCTACCACATGATACTACAATATGTAACCATAATTTCCGTGTACCTACTCAGCATGCAATTGGGCATAGGATGGTAGAACTACGATGCATAAAACATAGGTGATACATGATCAAATGACTTGCCTGGTGATGTTGCCGAAGAAGAATTTTCGTTCTCGGGAAATACGTGATAGAACTATTCGTCACTCTCCGATCAAATCTATATAATCAAACATAATATTCACATAAGCACTCACACTAGCAATCATTCTAGCAATCAATTAACAAACAGCAATAGAAGTTGATGCAATCAAAAATCAATAAGAGAGAGCGGATAAAAATCCAAAGGAAACTTCAAAGAAGCTAGGAAGCCTTCTACTACATCAAACACTATATAGTTTTTGTTCTAACTGAAAATAAAACACTAAAATAGAAAAAATAACAGAAAACAAAATATACAATAAGTAAGATAACAGAAGTAAAATTTACAAAACAATATTATTTTATAAGTATTTTCAAAATAGGAAATCAAACTAGCAATGCAATCAATTCGCAAGTTAGTATAGAACTAGAATTGATTCCATGCAAACAAATAAGAATAAATAAAATAAAATTTTTCTGTTTTTCAAAATTTACTAGTAAATATCAGAAAACAAAATATAACTTGTCACAATTACAAAAAAAACAAACTAAGAACAATTAATACAAAAGAAATAGCAAGAAAACACAAAAGGCTAAAACAGAATCTGTTTTTCTTAAAACCCTAAGTAAAAATATTTAAAACAAATTGAAACTTAAACTACTGAATGATATGATCAATACGAAGCAGTAGCAAAAAGAATCAAATTAAAAGCTATTTTTAAACTCCCGGAATAAGCAAAATGAGCTTTAATTCAAATCTGATCTAACTCAATTTTTATAAATCCAAACATAGACAAGTTATATATCTACAGAAGCGACATAAAATTTGTGATCGAACGCAAAAAGAATCACCTAATTCGGAGTTATATACTAATAGATATGAATTTTCTAAGATTGTAATTTTCTGAAAAAACTGCAATACGGGATTTCGTGAATCTCACAATGGGTGACAGAGAGGAAGAACTCCGGCGAGGTAGCTGCTCCGGCGAGGTGGGGAGGTCGCCGACAGGGTGGGGAATCGGCGGAGGAGGGGTGGGGCGCGCAGGGGTCTGGTGCAGCGAGGGTAGGGGCCATGGGTAGGTCGGCAGGGAGCTCCTGGACTCGACCGGGGCAGGGTTACTCAGGCGAGGTGGCCGGCGGCTAGAGGCGATCAGGGTCGCGTCTCTTTGGGAAAATGGAACGAGGACGCCGGTTGGGTTCTTATAGGGGGCTCGGGAGGAGCTGGGATGGAAGGGAGTGGGAGATCGGGAAGGGAGGATTTCCGTGTCCATGACTAAGGAAGTTCCTGTGCACGTGAGGAAGGAGATAGAGGAAGAAGAAGATCCTGTTGGGCTAGTTTTTGGAAAGGTCTTAATGGGCCACCGCTTATTTCCATTTAAACACGATTTCTTTCCTTTTTCAAAACTAGGAAACTAAAACGATAAAAGGGAAATCAAATCAATTCGGAATATAGAGTTTCTATATACTAAAATTATCAGAAAAATAAAATCTAAATGATGGGCATTTCTCCACGGCCAAAATAAAAACTTAAAAAAATGTTTTTCCAAAAAATCACTAAAAGCATTATTTCTATTTGCAATTATTTTTTCAAATTAAATTTTGGTTTTTTCTTGGCTCAAAATATTTAAATGAATGGCCCTGGTTTTTGGAGGGTCATTTTCCTCCGCTCTTTCTTGCGTGCAAGAATTTTGTCGGGGAAGAAAAATATAGAAGCAAGCGCAAATATTTTGAAAGGATTCAAATGCAAACTCCGTTCAAATTCTTTATAGTTGAAGAAGTCATGTCATCTTCTCTCTTTTCTTTTAAAAGATTGAATTTGAATTCATCGGAGATGGGGAAAGTCATTTTATTCCCTCTCATTCAAAAGTTTTTGAAAAGTTTCAAATTTCACACAAGTTTCAATCACTCAAGCAAACAAACAAACAATCTAATAATTATTTTAACATTCCAAAATTTGGGATGTTACACCATCTCGTCTAGATCGCACAGGAGCCGCCCCTCACCGCGGCGTCGCCGGAGCACCTCACAGTCACCGGAGTTCGCGAAGCCGTTCACCGGAATTAGCGCACGTCGCTGGAGTTCTTCCGACCGCCACCAGAGAAGCACCACCGGAGGCACCACGCCGAGACCGACCCGTTTTTCCGTGATGTTCCTGGTGAGAATGCACGCACGGTCCGATTCAACAAACCCCAATGAACAGCTTCTGGACGAATTAAAATATGTTTTTAACCTATTTTTAGCTATGTTAGATTCTCGGTATAATTTTGAAACGCGTTTATCTTTTGACTCGTAACTCCGATTGTGGAAATTATTTTTCCTGTGACCTCGTATTGATGAGTAGAATATGATGCCATTAATAGTTTTCAGATTTTCGAAAATTAAATTTTTAGTTAAATCAGATTTGATTAAACCTACCGGAGGCGATATTTTGCAAACCGTGAGTCCGATTTAGTTGTTTCTTTTTGCGTCATGTTCGTATCAGCATGTAGATGATTTTATACCTACTGCCATGATATTTATGCTTTGGTTTTAGACAAGTTGTTTTATTGCCGTTGTTTTTATTTGGTGTTATGTGATTGTGGTGATTGGTTGGTGTGATTGTTTGCAACGTGTAGATTGTGCAGAGTGCGACGCAAACTATTGTCAGGAGTGTGACTTTTGGAACCGAAATCAAGGCAACTTACATGTTGATCATCCTTTACCTATTATTTTTCTATGCATGTAGTATTATATCACCCTATGAGAATTATGCATGTATAGGAATATTATTATTATTGCTATGCTATTGAGCTATATCCCCTTCTTATGAAGATCGTGGTATTTGTAGTTTTGCTATGCTATGTAGACGGGGATTGGTTCCTGTATTCATTGAGATTATGTGAGGATTACTACGAAAATAAATTTGAGTAGTAATTAAGGATTTAATTCACTTCTGGGCGGATATGGTATTGCTGGGTGGTTTCAAGAACACCATGGTATCAACCCTCTGAATGTATGTGGATGTCACCCAGGTTCAAAAAGATCAAACAGACTTAGTGACTAGTAGCTTCCTTGTGCGACCACTGGCTATTATGGGCTCTAGCTTAGTTGATCAGTCGTGGAAACCTTACCC
>NC_058521.1:281434171-281436671 GCF_904849725.1 Hordeum vulgare subsp. vulgare | reverse complement strand
AGGCGGAGTACGCGAAGCGCCACTCCATGTTCCTCAGGCAGGGCTGGAAACCCCTTCGCCCGCGCCCACAGCCTCGAGGATGGGCATATCCTCCGCTTCAAGCTAGCAGAGGATAATATGCTATACGTTAAGTTTTACGGGCGCTCAGGTGTGCGTCTTGGCTGCTGCGAAGAGAGCTCGGCGGCACCGAATGTGCCTCCTCGAGCGATAGGGACGAGGAGGACATGAGCTCTTGGCACGTTAGGATATCGGGGGGCAAGGTCGGAGTACGACTCTCCGAGCTCCAACTGACTGTCAGCCTTGTCGCCGAGGCCCGCTCACGCCTCTCCCCCGCCCGGTGGAGTTACTCTGCCGGAGCCCTCATCGATGCCTCGTCTTTGAGGAGGTGCGATCGCGGGCTCTGGCTTCTTCATCCCCTTGGGTCGCCCTCTCTTCCGCCCCCGTTCTCCTCCGTGCAGTGCTGGCCCAGGAGAAACCAGCCTGGGTTGCACCAGGGGTCGTCCCGCTTTTTGTCTTCTTGAACTTCTGTCCGACGAGCATGTCCCTCTCCGAAAGACAGTGTAAGAGGTTAGAGTTGCAAAAATCATTCATGTAATATGTTTGAGTGTGTTTCAAAAAAATGAATGAAATGTTGTTTCCCTTGCGTGTGATCCTTCTCCTTGAATGATATGCCTTTTGCATTTTTCGGAAGCTTGCCCACGCGAGTGGTCCCGCCGGTAGCGCTTTGAGGAACGGATCCTTAGCAGTTCGCTTGAGGGGTCGTTATCGGCAAGGCTCCTTGCCGCACTCAGTGCAAAAATTAGATCGTCGAGCGCGGCTCGGCGAAATAAGGTGCTATGTAGCCACTTAGACTATTGAACAGGTTCGAAACAGTGAGAAGGCACTCTGTGGCCGTTCAGGTCGTTGAACTAGTTCGAAACAAAACTAAGGCGCACTGATCGTGACAAGATTCCATCTAGATGCAGGTTTCTCAAAAAAGGTTTGGGATCTTCCGGAAAGGTAACAACATATCTACTCTTAAATCTCATCTGAAATATTTATCACTTATCTGTCGTGTTGTGGCACTTCTCCTCGCGGCTCTTGGGTCCTTTGCCACGGCCTCAGATCCCCTGCAAGCAGGAGACTATACTCTTCCGGCAACTTCCCCTTTGGCAGGGTATTTGCCGACAGTTCTCGATTGTCGTATAGGAGGGGGTCGCCGGAGCTTAACTCCTTTTCCTGTTTTGCTAGGCCGTGCTGACGGAGCCCCCGAGCGCACCTTTAGCGAAGACGTGATGCTTCCGGTGGGAAAACGTTCGGCTAGAGTGCGTGCCTGGGGTCCGGGGCCCGTAGGCGCATTCTCGACGGCTATGCACCTCCCCGTGGAGGTGCATCGGTCGGAGTATGCGCCGGAGGCCTCGCCGGAGCCCCTAGGCACACCCTCGTCAGCAGTGCAGTGTCCCGGAGCGGTGCGTTAGCCTGATGCCTTCGTGCTGGAGGTCTCCGTTCGCCTAGCCTCCGTTCGCGCAGAAGGGGGCTCGCGCAGGCGTCAGGAGGCCGTGGCGAAGTAGAGCGACCACCGCTGCGCCCTACTTCGAGGGACCGCAGTGGTGCGCTCAATCTCTCAAGACCTGACGCGGAGCTTGCTTGAATCCGCGAAGAAGATCTCAACCATTGCTCCCCCTACCTGGCACGCCAATGACGTCGGGGAAAACCAACAACTATGGGAAACTCGAGGAGTCCCTTTATCGTTTGGCGGGGAGAGACAAGTATCGCATCGAGAGCGGAACTAGCGATCAACACCGGCAAGGTCCTTTTTACCCACGTTCGGGCCGCTTGATGCGTATGACCCTACTCCTGCTTAGTTTGTATTGTGTGCTTACTCTAGGGTAGTTTTGCTACAATAACTTAGTAGGTGATTAGGTAGTTTCTGATCCCCAAAAAGTTCAACCCCTAAGAATGAGCTTTGGGCCTCCTTTTATAGGGAAAGGGGTCACCAACAGTGTGCTCACGGGATGCACAATGAACAGTGTTCACCGCTCTACTTCCTCGATGGTGTTAGGGGAAGTAAATGCCTTGTCTGACCCCTGACCTGGCCCAAGATGGTTGCGACACGTACCGAGGTGAATCGACACCTAGGCCTTGTGCGGGCACACGAGGGATGTGCTGGGGCGGTCGGATTATGGTGTAAACTGGTGGGGACACCTGGCGAGCGAACATGGGCTTGCTGGCCTGGAACCTCCATCGGGTAAATTGGTCACCTCCCCGTCAAGGAGGGCTTGTCGGGGGCCTTGAACACTTTCCCAGCAAGGAGGTCTTGCCAGGGGGGCCTCGCCAGTCATGCGAGCTTTCCCGGCAAGGGAAACTTGCCGGGGTCTTGCTATTCCTCGGGTAGTCTTCCTCGCGAAGCGGGCTTGCCGGGGCCTTGGGAATCTTCCCGGCAATGAGGGCTAGTCGGGGCCTTACGTCTGGAGCCCTTGTACTCCACGCCCCTCGCAGTGAGGGAAGGGCGTGGCCTCGG
>NC_058521.1:281394171-281406671 GCF_904849725.1 Hordeum vulgare subsp. vulgare | reverse complement strand
ACGACGACAACAACAACAACAACAACAACAACAAGGAAGACGGCGATGACGGCGATGACGACGACGACAACAACAACAACAACAACAACAACAACAACAAAAGTAACAACAAATAAAAACAACAGCGTGAGAGGTAGTCCTCCAAAAGCAGGAGTACGGTTTGACGCTTCGCAGCGTCCCGTACCTGGGTTAACTGTTGTGTTGTGTGCTACCCTCACCTTCGAGTGGGTCTGTCGTCGTTTCCATCGATTAGCAGGCTAGGTGAGGCTGAGCGAGGAGAGATCATGGTACACGCCCCTGTGTTCGATTCCTTAGGGTTTTGCGGAGCCCGAAATCCAAAATTTGGTTCGCCAGGTATGGGGCATGTCGAGGTCGCTCCCAAGGTTCGTCTCACCGGCAAGTACATGCCGAGAGGTCGGCCGCCTGCATGGTGCGGACGGTGCGGGCGGGCCACGACGCCTAGCTCCATCCCGCCACCTTGACGTCTGACGTCCATGCTGGACAGGCTTCCGGCGGGCGCCGGGGATTGCCATCTTCACTATCCATGTAGCATCCCCGCGTAGCCCCGGCCCTTCCACGCGTCCCGCTGGACTCTTGCCTCGTCCGAGCTTGTCAGCACCGGACGCACAGACATGATACGCTGCTGGTGGTGTACGAGCTCAGGCCCTAGCACACCGCACGTTAGCGCCGCGTCGGAAGTCACGCGCCCCATCTCAGGATCTTCACCGCTGGAGAAGCCCGACCTCGTTCTCGCTCGAACCGTATCCGTCAGCCCGTATCGGCAGGCCTTTTAACAGGAGGACTACGCGGCGCGCCCTAAACCTCCACTTGGGCTCACCCTAGTCGAGATCTGGTGGGAGCAGATGGGGGTGCAAGACTCGGCCCTGCTGGGAGGGCGTAACCAGCGTTCCCCGTCGCACTTCAGGGAGTGGGAAGGGAGTACCGGAGGCACGACTACATCAACCCTCGAGGGCTCACATGGTCCGACGACAACCATATCAGCACACCTACGAGCCATGGAGGAGAGCACGCGGACCGTCACTACAGCAAGAGGCACGAGCGCGACCCCACGGACAACCCAAGCGCGAACAGGTATGAACAACGCCTTGGGGGTGATCCGAGGTTGTGGCTTCGTGAGGATGCCCAGCACAGGTGCACTCGTGGGGCGCACCTGCTGGTTGGGAGCTGCCCCAGGCAGATGTCTGGGTCTCGAGACCAGGGACCTCTCGCCTTGGACAGGGTGGAAGCACCCTCAGGTCCAGGTCGAGGGCCCCAAGCCTGGGGACTGAGGGTGGAACATACCCCATGTTCCCGGGCCAGTCGATCCCAACATGGGGGCCGGAGGTGGTATACCCGCCCTCGCCTCCAGGGCACGCGACGCCCACTTGGGGACGGATGGTGGAACACACGTCCATGTCACTGGTGCAGGCTTCGTTCGGTTACCCGCAGGTGTTCGGGTACCCGTCACTGCCCTTAGGCTGGGCTAGCCCGGCCTGGGGGCGCGGCCTAGGGTACCAGTCAGGGAACCCGAGGGGCCCCAGCGGGGCGCGCTGAGGCATCGCCCCGGGGATTAAGCACCCACCACGTGGGCGAATCTTCCGGCCGATTGGCGCGGGGGGCTCCCCCCTCGCTCGAGAAATCGCTCAGGGCGGGCCACGCCACCCGCTACAAGCAATACATGAAATAAGGTAAATTATGACTGCCTATATTGGTCATTGATTCGTCATTGTTGTCGTCTATTGTTGTCGTCTATTGACCTTTTTTTGACCAAATTTACAACGTCAACAGTTGGCCATCAAGAATGAACAAACGTGACCTTTCTAAAATTTTGGTCGTAGGTCTCTATCGACCCAAATTTTGGTTTGGTCATTACCCATTTGTGTGAGCCACGTTGGATCTGACGTGGCCAAGCTGACGTGGCATTGCTATTGACCAAATGAAATCATCATAAATGTCAGATCCTGGCCCAATGCCTATTTTACTATTGAAAATGTCTGATTTGTTTAGGTTGAAGCATTTTTTGCTAGAAGCACAGATATCTCATGATAGGCCCATTAAAAATAAGTATAACATAATAAAAGATTGCGAATAAAATGTATATTTCAGTTCAGTAGCATATCACATAAATACAAAACATCATCCACCGACTCCATGCATTAAGGTTCAACGCCTAACAAGGGCACATCAAAATAGTTTTAGATGTGCACAACAGAATATTTCTGCAAGTACAAGTGCACGGAAAAAGGACCCAACAAGTGCATGATCGCACATAAAGAAAGTTCCACAAAGATTGGATGAGAACCAAGAGTTTCTTCTCATCCTCTTCCTCTGCACAATATGCTCTTGCCATTGCCGCCTACAAGAAGAAAATGGGATTGAGGGCCAAAACTTAGGCGCACCAATTTTGTAGCAGTAAAGATGAGGTAGATGAGGATTGACTTTGCTTATAGTACACATAAGAAAATAATGGCTGGTAGACAAACTGTTTAATATACATACAACAAAATAGCTATTGTTACTATTACTTGATAAGAATCTGCATGTAGAAAAGACTGACTCATAGCTATTTTCTATAAACATTACCTAAAAGGCTCAAGTACATGCATGGGGAGCCTATCACGGTGATATGCGCAAGGACCAACCACAAACAAAACTCCCCTTCTGCCTCTGCACAGAATGCTTGTGTTAATTGCTAAAAATGTGGTGTCCCTGCTCGCCACACTTCAAATCTTGTGCGGCTTCATGGTCCGTTCATGATCAAAGAGGATGCATCTAGCAGTCAGCTACTAAATCCGGAAAAAAACATACGCGGTGTTTTTAGAAACTGGACCATGAAACTGCTACAACTTTGACTATTATTATTACTGGTATATATATATATTGTGAGATTGCTAAGGTGAATATGGTAGTGTTAGAATTTTTTTTGACTGCTTACTGTGGGGAAAAAACCCACAGCCAGAAATTTTATCAAAGAATGGGGCCGGAGACACAATATTTAAGTTACAAGGAAGGTTTAAAGAAAAGAAAACTGACCCTTAGGGATCTTTTACCTTATCAGCAAGGTTAATAATTCCATCATTGATCGCACAATAAAGTTGAAACTCTCTTTTAACACCTGTACAAAAGAGAGTAAATCCTTAGTCATTCACCCCATCAGTTAAATCGACATGTTAGAAGTGGTGGCTAGGTTGAGAACACAGCAAATTTTTGTTTGATTATCTTGCAACACAAAAAAGGAATCAAGATAAATAATTTTTAAATTCAAATATAATCACAGTAAAGAAATAGAACAGGTGCATAACTGAATAATTCTACACACAAGGTGTCTTACAGTCAAACACAGCTATGAATAGTACATACACTTAAGAAAATGCTTCAGCAGTAACCAGGAGCATTGGAAGAGAACAAAATTGGCCAGGGTATGAATCGTATACACCGAAGGAAGGATCAACATTGAGCGACATTGTCTAAGAAACAACTCGAAGGGCAAGGCTGGCAACTGCTCTAACAGATCCTGGGAATCTAGGTCTCAGGTTCTACTGTGTCCTTGATGAAGAAATAGCATCAGGTGAAGTACTGATTAAGGCATAGGAATTTGTACTCAGATTTAATATGTGTGATATTCAAAACTACTGAACTGTAGTGCCAAAAAGAGATATGATGATTCCTACCTTTTCAGGACCTTCAGCCTTTTTGGATAAACGCTCAGCCTCAACATCTTATTGCAGGATCCTGAAGCATTCCAATCTTTCCTCCAAAAACTGACCATAGGTGCGAACCCATGCGGAACAGTCCCAAGCTGGACAACACACAATCAGTGACGGAGCTACCAGATTCACAAAGCCTGGGCACACCGCAAACTAGAGTACTCCACTTTGGTCTATCGAGAACCACCAACTCAGATAAATGACATGTACCATATGGCATAACCGCATAAGTGGTTAGCAAACTCCAAATTCAGATAGAATTAATATTTGTCTACATGATAAGGGTCATGCATAGTACGCACTAATATTCCCTAGATCATTGATGTACATGAAACACGAGATACAACAGCAAATAAGATGCTAGACTCTAGCCACGCAACCAATCTAATATTGATTCCACTTGTGAATTTATTTGTGTTGTCAAAAATAACCTCCTACTTTCGAGATTTAAATTTTTTTAATAGGAATTTGGCTCTACGATCATTCACTTCCAGGATTCTTGATAAATTACAGAGAATAGCGTGCTGTCGCAGTATCGGTGGCCCTTGTCTGTTGCTTATTCTGGCCTGGTGCAGGTTAAGAAATTTTTGAAGCTGTACATGCTGGTACTGCAATATGGTGCGCAGACGAGCCATCTTCCTGTCGTCGTTGATGCTTGAGCTGGCATGGACATCTCATGGAAACGAATAAGCTCGCTGCCTTCCCGAGTGTGTCGACTTGTATGCTGGATGCTATGGCCCAACAAATAAAAGCTACCAAATGGGCCTATGGGTCTATTCAATTGATGCGAGAGGCAGGAAACGGACTGGCTGGCCAAGTTACGTTACTTACATAAAAACCCTTCGTTGTTTTTCAACAGAAATCGTGGTTTCTCATGCTTCAAGCCATTCTGACATCTTCAGAAGCTCGCCCATGTTCAGAAACGCGGAGGCATCAAGCCCGAGCACGTGCCCAGGGTGCCCGGTCGGTAAAATCGCCCCTGCAGACAATCTTAGTACATGGGGAAATCAAAGGATAATAAGCAGGCCAATGGTATTTCCTACCAAATGAAGAGATACTAACCTATTGGACTGGAGTCATCCTTGAAGTTTGAGAGCTGCAGAATATGCCCCCTTTGTGTAAAACTAAGAAGCTCTTCCGAAATGTAGGGTCCCCCTCTCGTAGAAGCCTATGACCCACTACAAGTGTCTTTATTGCTACCTGTACGTTACAAGAGAAGGGATGGCGAAAATCAATTGACTGCTTATAAGATTCTGAAAGATTTCTATATTTTGTCTTTTTAGAGTGCAACGTTTACTTGATAGTTGTTATTACTAACCTAACTATGCAGGACTACATTCACAATCATCACTTTTGGCTTTATGAGAATACAACACTTCTGAATTAAATGATGGGAGTTGAAACAACCAGCAAAGTGGAGCAATAATGGATGCAGCATCGAACCCTGACAGTTCCCCAAGAAGGACGAACCCTGATAGTTCCCTAATGTTCTCGGTGGGGACTTGCAACAGGCCATGGAGCCTGCAGGATGAAGCGTGCGCACGGCGGCGGTGGTGCTTGTAGATGGAACGCGCCCTCATGCTGCCGTCGCTGTCCCAGTCGTGCCATGCTGTAGAAAAGGGAACGAAATGAGGAGATGGTGAGGTGAGGTGGGGAGGGATAATCTGCGCAAGGAATGAGTGGAAGTACCAACCTGGGATAGCCCGGTGCCAGATCCGCAGGCTGTTGGACTCGCCGTCACCGGAGATGAGGTGGCGGCTGAAACCCTAACTAGCCACGAGGAACAATGGAGGGAAGGAGCACGGATTCTGGATGAAGGGGAAGGAGGCGTGGAGCTTGGGGAGCTCGGGGGAGTGCTTCCCGTTGTCTGAATTCACCGGAACAGGCCGGCGTGGGTGGTGGCGGCGGTGAGGGAGAGGGGATCGTGGAGAGAGAGGAGCGAGGTTGCGAGACACAGAGGGGGGATGACGCTGGAGTTAGGCGGGCGCTCTCTCTCTCGTGGGCTCCTATTTTTTCGTTCTCTATGGATGGATGGAGGGATGTGGGGGTGGAGAGCTAGATGGATAGATGGATAGATATGCCCCACATCATCGATCCATGGAACAAATGTTTCCACCAATAGGAATCAAGCTCATGCAATTTTGTTCTTCTTTTTATTTTTCTTCTAATTTTTTCTACCCTCTTGACCGACGAAGGAGGGAAAGTACTAACTGCATCCACAACGGTGAAGGATCCGGCGGCCTCGTCTAGGACCACGTGAACCTGCTCGACTGCTACCACACATGAATATCGGGTGGATGTGCGGCATGTCATCGATCCAAAGCATAAATGTTTCCACGAATGAGAAGTAACCTATTGTGTGGCTGTTTCCACCATCAAGTGAAGACGACGGTGCCGTTCATGAAGGGGGTCACACTCTGGAGCCACGTAGCGGGCGTCTAAAGCTATTTTTGCCATTTAAAGAGTTTTTTGCCGAATCAGAAGGAAATCAGATGGAATCGGAAGGAAATCGGTGAATTGTTTTTGCACAAGGGTGCATCTTGGAATGGAAAACAATGTTACTAAAGGGAGTTTTCATTTTCTTTGGATTTAGAATTCATTTTCCATTTGTGGCCTTGTCGACACCTATACCAGACACATAGGAGAAATTGTTGAGTTTTCTGCCCAGTCACCTCTGTTTAAGCCTATGACCTTCTTAATTTTTTCATGGAGAACCTACAATGCAGGCATAAATAGAGCTACGCATGCGAGTGACCTTTTTGGGCAATGGGATTATGACTTTCTTGATAGAGATGGTCAAAAATTTCTACGGTTTGGACCCTCTTAGACACCTCATGACCTTTTTGTAGATTTTTGTCATAGATCTATGACCAATAAAACCGCCGTCAATATTTTTGTCATAAACGAGCTTATTTCTTGTAGTGAAGACCGGGGACCGCAAGCGGGGCGCACGCCCATGGGGCCTGCATCCCCGGGCACGCATCAACCAGTAACACCTCGGCGACGCCCCCGCGATGCCTTGACACCACCTCTGCATTGACCCTGCATCGTCCTTCAATTATTCCGCAACCTACTTCATCTCATGACAATCTCACGTAATAACGAGCTGAGGCTGTATACGCCCAGGGCCCCCCGAGTACGTGAAGGTGTCCACACCATGCCTAGTGGAGAAGCTGGAGGAATCAACACAGTCCCCCAATGACTTCCGGAAACAGGCGACTAATGCCTCAGCGGTAGGGACACTCGAGAGGCAAAAGCATCGTCGTGACCTCCCATATACACCCCCACCGTGACACTCTCATGTAATAACGAGCCCAGTCTGTATACGCCCAGGGCCCCCCGACGATGCAGAAGGGGTCCACCCAACGCCTAGTGGAAGCCCTAAGCTTAGCGCTCGAGTGAGAAGGAAGCGGTGAATAGCTAGGATGTCGGACGCAGCTATTTCTCGTTTCTTCATTGCGTTTTAAGTTGACGCCCACTGGGCATTTCCCTTTTTGTTGTATCCTGAGATGTCGAGGTCTTGCATGTTTCACTAATGTTTTGAAAAGAAAAGAAGGGTATGGATTTCGTTTCTGTGTTATCTCTCTTTCCCCCTTATGCTCTTATTGGTGTTTTACGGGAACCTTGGGAGGTCTCCGGTTCTCCCGAGGCAATCGCAAAAAGAGGTGGAATACGGAATCGCTCGAGCGCCATAAAGGGGGCTCCTGGGCTCCGCCTCAGTAGCCTAACCGGTCATAATGCCACTCGCCACTGTTGGCGACGTCCTGGAGATCCAGTAAGTGCCGGGAGTGGCGGAGCCCCACCCTGTGAAGCACCAGCTCCGCGGCGGCAGGGAAATGTGCAGGACTGGGGCCTGACGGCGTCGAGCGGCTTGAGTGTCAAAGGGGGCTCCTTTACAGCATTCCTCACGGGCCTCACTGGTCACAATGCCACTCGGCCCCCAGGACGCCGGTGCTTTTCCTTGTGCGGAGAAACCTTGGTAACGGGTTGCACCAAATGGCGATAGGGAAATGCGCGGGACTGGGACCTGCAGACACACAGTGCCGAAAGGATCTTCAAACCGCCCCAAAAGCAGGAAGGATACAGCATGACGACGTCTGAGGCGGCTTGACCCAAAAGGTCGCGGCTCTTCTCCTTCATAAGTGCAAGGGCCTTCTCTGCGCTCGCCTCGAGATGCTCAACTATGCGGTAGAAAAAGCCCAAGCACCTAGAGTCGTCGGGAATCAGGGGACCGGGGACGCCTTTTCCACAGATGTGGCTCAGAGCATGGGTAGCCCTCCGCTCGAGGGACTGGAACATCCTGGAGCGCTCAGGTTGAAGGCTGCGAGCGTGAGCTGCCTCTTCAGAATCTTCTCCAACCAAGTAAGCCGCGCCTTTCACCTGTTTGCAGATATTGGAAAATTTACCCTTGTCATTGTCCTGCGCTTCCAGCGCGGGCTATCGGCTTTCCAATTCGGGATCCAGCCTTCTCCGGAGGGTAATGACCTAATCTTGTAGGCATCCACGACGCTTGAGGAAGTGGCACTCCTAGATCCTCAATGTCGCACGATAATCGAGAAGAAGGGAACGTCGAGCCTCCGCCACCCCCTTGTCTATCTCCTCCCGAAACTTTGTTTCATGAGAGGCAAGGGATTCCTCGGCAAGCGACAACTGGAGCTCCCTCGTCTCCAGCTGCTCCTGCTCCAAGCACTGCTCCACCTCTACAAGCACCAGCAAGTCGGCGGATGCTCGAGGATCGACGTGGAAGGACTCCGCCAGCGGCCCCCCCAGGGAGGACCTCGGCGGAGCTAGCTCTTCAAGATGGGTGATGAGGGCGCAAAGCTCCCTATAGCGGTCTTCGGAGGCCCTACACCGACAATCAGCCTCATGAGCCGGAGGGAGAGCTCGCTTGCGGACTTCTACCGCTACAGCGAGGGATGCCTCCGTCTATGCACGAGGGCCCTGCCGTTGCAGGCGGCCGAGGTTCATGACATCCTCAAGCTGGTGCCACCCCTACGCAAGGTACTGGCGCTCACCTTCCCGGCATACTTCATGACTGGCAAGCCCTGCCCCAAACGTTGAAGCGCGTCTGCAGCAGTGCGGAGCAAGCCCCATGGTGCGGTAGGCGGACCCGAGACAGGCTCCAGAAGCTAGCAGGGGTCCTCACCTCCCGTACAACGAGCAAGAGAAGCGCGCAAGGAATCACCCGGCCGGAGTCCATGCCCGGGGGCTAGGGGCTCCCGTGTGGCCATTTCATCGGCATTGAGCACCCCATGGTTCCCCTCATCTCCAAGATGAAGGCGTCCAAGGGGAAGGCATGGCATGGCCCCAGGAGGGGCCACAGGCGAGGGGATAGGCATCCCACCAAGTACCGGAGGCCGCCACCAAAGAATACCGCGGGGGGGTCATGTGCATGAGGCTCAAGAGACTGAGCCCCGTGGAGTGCGAGAGAAGAGGCCTCGGGATGCCCGGCGACCTCAGGAGCAGGCGGCGCTGATCCGCCACCCCGGCCGCCGAAGGAAAACCTGAAGAACAAGGGTTCAGAAGATAGGCGCATAAAGGGAGGACGAGGGGGAACACAGGTGCTTACTCGTCAATAACCATCCACTTGTTTCTCACCGGAGGCCCTCGTACCGGGGTCTTCGGGGAGGGGGGCGAACCCCGGTGGGCGCGGCCTCCGGGAATGCCTTTCCCCTCAGGAAGGATCCCCCATTCATCAAAGAGCGGCATCTCCACGACAAGAGCTCCCAGGGGCTTGAAGCTTTACAGCGGCAGGTCATTCGGGGGAAGCTCGTTAGGATTGCCGCCGGTCAGCCGGCGAAGTAGCTCATGCAAGACATGAGGTAAAAGGGGACGACTTGGGTCCTCATCGAGTCGCTGGGCCCTGTGTAGGCCCACATGGGGTGGGAGTGGCGTTGGAGGGGAGCAATCCGTCGACAGATAAACTCGCGCACCACCATCGCCATCGTCACCCCCGCACTCCTCAGCTTTTCCAGCCGATTCAAGACCGGCACGAGCCGGGGGTCACTAAGTTCTTCGCACTCCCACCCCCGGTTCGGTGTCGCGGGGGTCGGCGGAGGTTAGTCCGGAGCTCCAGCCTCAGCAACCTCAACCTGCACCCACTGCCGCCGGAACCCTTCCGCTTTGGGGAGGAGCTTAGCGTATAGGACCCCAAGGGTTGTTGCATCGACAGTTCTGAAGGATGCGCACCCGGAGCACTGCACCTCGGAGAACAACTTAAGGGAGAAGAAATGGCGGAGCAATGCCATGGAAGGAGTAACGCCAACAAAAGCCTCGCACAAGAACGCGAAGGCAGACAGGAGAACCAAAGAACGGGGGTCAAGGTGGAGCGCATGAATCTAGTAATGCGAAATCACTACATTGTTGAAGCCCGAGAATGGCGGCAGTACACCAGAAATGAGGGCGTGGAAATGGAGATGAACCACGAGGGATGCCCTCTCCCTCCGAGACAATGAGCCCAGCCAGATCTGGGTGCCCCCCACTCACTGAGTCGGCAGCAACTACCAGCTGAACCTTCTTGAACCCCTCTAGGTTCACCACCGTTGACCGTTGCAACGCGGGCTAGGCCGCCGCTGGGACGGTCAGGCCCCACGAGCCTCCACATTTCCCCCTTTCTAAGGCATGACAGAGAGAACAAGGCAACAATGACATGACGCACTTGGGTCAGAAGAAGAATCGGCAGCTGGATCGACAAAAGGAAGAGCCGGCGGCGGAATGGAGAGGGGGCGGAGACGGTCGACATAAGAAGGTTAGGAGATGCTGCGCAGAGACGATGGGCAAGCCATTTTAAAGGCCCGACCAACAGGTGATTAGGGCCTGCGATGCTTCGGGCCACCCTCAAGGCTCGGCCAAGAAGCCAACCCAGGCGCGCCTTGGGCCCGGGTGCTACTGTCGGCATTCTAGGAATGGGGGTACCCAGACCTGCCTGCTTGTGGCCCGGGGATGGCTTGCATCACCAACCCAATATCAACTGGTGTGACGTCACCCGGGAAGGCCCTCGCGAGGAGGAGCAGCATCAAGACCCGCTGGGGACCTCCTCAGAACCCCTCCGGAGTAGGGGACATTCCGAGGCAAGGTCGGGCCTCAGGAGTCAAGGGTGACGCGAGGAAAGGACAAGCGAGCAGCAGATGGCAGGACGAGGCAGTTTCCCCTTTAGTGCAAAGGAGGTGGGAGCGTACGAGGTTTCCAAAGGCATCTTCCAAACGTTTTCCTTCTGGTGCAACAAAGCCACCGCAGCCCGCCAGTAGGGTAAACGTCATCCTCGGGCCCATCCCTACAGGGCGGGCAAGTAGTTTGCACGCGAAGACTACCTTTCGGCAGGGGCGCATGTTCCCCTGTCCCCCTTTAAAATTGGCCTCTTTGGGATCCCTTCCCACCTGTCGGGGAAAACCAACACCTATGGGAAGTAGAGGAGTCCCTTGATCGTTTGGCGGGGAGAGAGAGGTATGGCATCGAGATTGGAACTAGCGATCAACACAAGCAAGGTCCTTTTTACCCAGGTTAGGGCCGCTTGACGCGTAAAACACTTCTCCTACTTAGTTTGTATTGTGCGTTTACCGTAGGGTGGTTTTGCTACAGTAACTTAGTAGGTGATTAGGGAGTCTCTGATCCCAAAAAAGTTCAACCCCTAAGAATGAGCTTTGAGCCTCCTTTTATAGGCAAAGGGGTCACCAACAGTATACTCAGAGGATGCACAGTGAACAGTGTTCACCGCTCTACTTCGCCGGTGGTGTTAGGGGCAGTAAATGCCTTGTCTGACCCCTGACCTGCCGCATGATGGTTGTGACACGTACCCTGGTGAATCGACACCTGGGCCTTGCGCTGGTACACGAGGGGTGTGTTGGAGCGGTCGGATTGCGGTAGAAACTTGTGGGGACACCTAGCAAGCAAAGAGGGACTTGGTGGTTTGGTGTCTCCGTTAGGTGACTTGGTCACCTTCCCGGCAAGGAAGGCATGCGTGGGTCCTTGAACACTTTCCCGGCAAGGAGGGCTTGCCGGGGGCCTCGCCAGTTTGTGCGAGTCTTCGTGGCAAGGGAAGCTTGCCGGTGTCTTGCTAATTTCGGGTAGTCTTCCCGGCGAAGCGTGCTTGCCGGGGCCTTGGGAATTATCTGGGCAAGTAGGGCTTGCCAGGCATTGCGTCTGGAGGCTTTGTATCCCACGCCTCACTTGGTGAGGGAAGGGCGTCGCCTTGGACTGCCTTGGGTTGTTTTCATGCTGCTCTTCCTGACACGGTGCTGTCAGGGGCGTTGCAAATGCCCGTGCACAAGGTACCCCAGTCTCTAGTGCACCGACAGTTGTTCTTGTTCTCATTGTCATAATTGTCATAGTTCTTATTGTTGTCGTCATTGTCGTTGTTGTCGTCGTCCTCATCGTTATCGGCGTCGTCGTGGTTGTTGTTGTTGTTGTTGTTGTTGTTGTTCTTGTTGTTGTTGTTGTTGTTGTTATTGTTGTTGTTGTTGTTGCTCTTGTTGCTGTTGTTGTTGTTGGTGGTGGTGGTGGTGGTGGTGGTGGTGGTGGTGGTGGTGTTTTTGTTGTAGTTATTGTTGTTCTGGTTGTCGTCGTCGTCATTGCCATCGTCGTCCTTGTTGTTGTTGTTGTTTTTGTTGTTATTTTTGTTGTTGTTGTTGTTTTTGTAGTAGTAGTTGTAGTTGTTGTTGTTGTTGTTGTTGTTGTTGTTTGTTTTGTTGTTGTTGTTATTGTTCTCGCGGTCATCATCTTCGTTCTTGTTGTTGCTGTCGTTCTCAACGCCTTCGTTGTTTTCGCTGTTGTCGTTATATCATCGTCGTCGTCATT
>NC_058521.1:281376671-281386671 GCF_904849725.1 Hordeum vulgare subsp. vulgare | reverse complement strand
GGGGCTGATTTGGATCCACAAGTTTAATGCTATGGTTAGAAGTTGTCTTATTTCTTCTTTTGTAGTTGTGGATGCTTGCGAGATAGGTTAATCATAAGTCGGATGCTTGTCCAAGTAAGGGCAGTGCCCAAGCGCCGGTCCACCCACATATCGAACTATCAAAGTAACGAACGTGAATCATATGAACGTGATGAAACTAGCATGACAGAAATTCCCGTGTGTCCTCGGGAGCGTTTTTCCTCCTATAGGACTTTGTTCAGGCTTGTCCCTTGCTACAAAAGGGATTGGGCCACTTGCTGCACCGTTACTACTACTTGTTACTTGTTACTTTTCGCTTGCTACGTTTCACCTCTCTACACCATCACTTGTTACCGCTACTTTCAGGGCTTGCAGTTATTACCTTGCTGAAAACCGTTTATCAGAGCCTTCTGCTCCTCGTTGGGTTCGACACTCTTACTTATCGAAAGGACTACGATTGATCCCCTATACTTGTGGGTCATCAAGACTCTTTTCTAGCACCGTTGCCACGGAGTGAAGCGCCTTTGGTAAGCGGAAATTGGTAAGGAAATATTTATATACTGTTCTGAAATTTATTGTCACCTGTCACTATGGAAACTGTTCCTTTGAGGAGTTTGTTCGGGGTATCTTCACCACGAACGGAAGCACGAGGAGTTGTTCCTCGACCTGAGATACCTACTGAAAATATCTTTTATGAAATTCCTTCGGGTATGCTTGAGAAACTGTTGGCTAAACCTTTTATAGGAGATGGATTTTCACATCCAGACTTGCATCTAATCTATGTAGATGAAGTTTGTGGTTTATTTAAGCTTGCAGGCTTGCCCGAGGATGAGGTAAAGAAGAAAGTCTTTCCTTTATCTTTGAAGGATAAGGCATTGACATGGTATAGGCTATGTGATGATACTGGATCATGGGACTACAATCGGTTGAAATTGGAATTTCATCAAAAGTTTTATCCTATGCATTTAGTACATCGTGGTCAGAACTTTATTTATAACTTTTGGCCTCGTGACAGGGAAAGCATAGCTCAAGCTTGGGGGAGGCTTAAATCAATGCTATATTCATGCCCCAATCATGAGCTCTCGAGAGAAATCATCACTCAAAACATTTATGCTCGGCTTTCTCATGAAGATCGTACCATGCTTGACACTTCTTGTACCGGTTCTTTTATGAAGAACGATATTGATCACAAGTGGAATTTATTGGAGAGAATCGAACGCAACTCTGAAGATTGGGAGCTGGAGGAAGGTAAGGAGTCAGGTATGAATTTCCTGTTTGATTGCGTTAAAACTTTTGTTGAGACAAACACTTTTAGAGATTTTAGCGCTAAGTATGGACTTGACTCTGAGATAGTAGCTTCTCTATGTGAATCTTTTGCTGCTCATGTTGATCTTCCCAAAGAGAAGTGGTTTAAATATCATCCTCCTGTAGAAAGCAACATAGCCAAAACCAATCTAGTTGATGAGAAAGTCATTGCTTGTAGTGATCCTGTTGTTCCTTGTGCTTACACTGAGAAACCACCATACCCTGCTAGGATGAAGGATTATTCTAAAGCTCCAACTGCGATACGTAGGGGTTACATTGGACCACTTGCACCCCCTGAGGACATTAGAGTTGGAACTAGTGTTTCTATTATCAAAGATCTCTTAGCCGAAGACGTAGACGGGCATGTTATCAAATTCTGTGAGGACTCCGCTAGAATTGCTAAACCTCACGCGAAAGACAAATACGGACCTGTAGTTGGCCTGCCCGTTGTTTCTGTCAAGATAGGAGATCACTGTTACCATGGTTTATGTGATATGGGAGCTAGTGTTAGTGCAATACCCCATTCTCTATATGATGAAATCAAAGATGAGATTGCACCTGCTGAGTTAGAACCCATTGATGTCACTATTACGCTAGATACTAGAGACACTATCTGCCCTCTGGGAATTGTGAGAGACATAGAAGTCCTGTGTGGTAAGACGAAGTATCCTACTGATTTCCTCGTCCTTGGTACTGCACAAGATAACTTTTGTCCCATCATATTTGGTAGACCCTTTCTCAACACTGTCAATGCTAACACTGATTGCATTAAGCAGACTGTAACAGTTAGTTTCGAGGGTGTGTCTCATGAATTTAACTTCTCCAAGTTTGGAAGACAACCCCATGAAAAAGAGTCGTCTGGTATGGATGAATTCATTGCTCTTGCCTCTATTGCCATACCTCCTACGGATCCTTTAGAGCTACATCTGCTTGAGCATGAAAATGATATGCATATGGAGGAGAGAGATGAGATAGATAAAATTGTCTTAGAACAATAAACTATTCTCAAGAATAATCTGCCTGTTGAACTACTTGGGATCCTCCCCCACCAAAGGGTGTTCCTGTGTTCGAGCTTAAGTAGTTGCCTGATACTCTTAAGTATGCCTATCTTGATGAGAAGGAGATATATCCTGTTATTATTAGTGCTCTCCTCTTAGAGCACGAAGAGAAGAAGTTACTAAGAACTCTGAGGAAGCACCGTGCTGCTATTGGATATACTCTTGATGATCTTAAGGGTATTAGTCCCACTCTATGTCAGCACAAGATTAAAACCGATCCTGACTTTAAACCATTTGTTGATCATCAAAGGAGATTAAATCCTAAGATGAAAGAGGTCGTTAGAAAAGAAATATTAAAGCTTCTCGAAGAAGGAATCATTTATCCTGTTGCTCATAGTGATTGGGTAAATCCAGTACATTGCGTACCTAAGAAGGGAGGTATCACCGTCGTTCTTAATGATAAGGATGAACTAATCCCACAAAGGATTATTACTGGCTATATGATGGTGATAGACTTCCGGAAACTGAACAAGGCAACCAGGAAAGATCATTATCCTTTGCCGTTTATCGACCAAATGCTAGAAAGGCTATCAAAACTCACACACTTCTGCTTTCTTGACGGTTATACAGGTTTCTCGCAAATACCTGTTGCACAATCTAATCAGGAGAAAACAACTTTCACCTGCCCCTTCGGTACCTTTGCTTATAGACGTATGCCTTTTGGCTTATGCAATGCACCTGCCACCTTTCAAAGATGTATGATGGCTATATTCTCTGACTTTTGTGAAAAGACTGTCGTGGTTTTCATGGATGACTTCTCCGTTTACGGGTCTTCCTTTGATGATTGCCTCAGCAACCTTGATCGAGTCTTACAGAGATGCGAAGATACCAACCTCGTCTTGCATTGGGACAAGTGCCACTTTATGGTTAATGAAGGTATCGTCTTAGGACACAAAATCTCTGAAAGAAGCATTGAAGTTGATAAGGCTAAGGTTGATGCAATTGAGAAAATGCCTTGCCCCACAGATATCAGAGGTATACGAAGTTTCCTAGGTCATGCTGGTTTCTATAGAAGGTTCATTAAAGACTTCTCTAGGATTTCTAGGCCTCTTACCAACCTCTTGTAGAAGGATGTTCCGTTTTTATTTGATGAGGATTGTGAGGAAGCTTTCGAAATACTTAAGAAGGTTTGATAACTACACCTATTGATCAACCACCTGACTGGAACTTGCCCTTCGAAATCATGTGCGATGCTAGTGATTATGTTGTGGGTGCTGTTTTAGGACAAAGAGTTGACAAGAAGTTGAATGTTATTCACTACACTAGTAAAACTCTAGACAGTGAACAAAGAAACTATGCCACTACGGAGAAGGAATTTTTAGCAGTCGTGTTTGCATGTGAAAAGTTCAGATCTTATATAGTTGACTCCAAAGTCACTATTCACTCTGATCATGCTACTATTAAGTACCTTATGGAGAAGAAGGACGCTAAGCCTAGGCTGATCAGATGGGTTCTCCTCCTACAGGAATTTGATTTGCACGTCGTTGACCGAAAGGTTGCTGATAACCCTGTAGCACATAACTTGTCTAGGCTAGAGAATGTCCTTGATGTTCCACTAGCTATAGATGACAGCTTTCCTGATGAGCAACTAAATGTCATCCGCACTTCACATAGTGCACCGTGGTATGCCGATTATGCAAATTATATCGTAGCCAAATACATACCACCCAGTTCCACCTATCAGCAAAAGAAGAAATTCTTCTTTGATTTGAGACATTACTTTTGGGATGATCCTCACCTTTATAAGGAAGGAGTAGATGGTGTCATTATACGTTATGTACCTGAACATGAACAGGGATAGATCTTGCAGAAGGGTCATTTCCAAGCCTACGGAGGACATCATGGTGGAGATAGAACTGCTCATAAGGTATTGCAATCAGGTTTCTATTGGCCCACTCTCTTCAAGGATGCCCGTAAGCTTGTCTTGTATTGTGACGAATGCCAAAGAATAGGGAATATCAGTAAGCGTCTGGAATTGCCTATGAACTATTCATTTGTCATTGAACCATTTGGTGTCTGGGGCTTTGATCATATGGGACCTTTCCCGAGTTCCAATGGGTACACTCACATCTTAGTTGTCGTGGATTACGTCATTAAGTGGGTAGAAGCTTTCCCCACTAAAAATGTTGATCACCACACCTCTATTAAGATGCTTAAAGAAGTCATTTTCCCAAGATTTGGAGTCCCTAGATATCTGATCACTAATGGAGGTTCACACTTCATTCATGGTATTTTCCGTAAGATGCTCGCTAAGTATGATGTCAACCATACAGTTGCATCTCCTTATCATCCTCAATCTAGTGGTAAAGTGGAGCTGAGTAATAGGGAGATCAAGTTGATCCTACAAAAGACCGTCAAGAGATCTCGAAAGAACTGGTGTAGGAAACTTGACGATGCACTATGGGCTTATAGGACTGCTTATAAGAATCCCATGGGCATGTCACCATCTAAAATGGTTTACGGTAAGGCCTTTCATTTACCTCTTGAGCTGGAACACAAAGCTTATTGGGCAATCAAAGAGCTCAACTTCGATTTCAAACATGCCGGTCAGAGGCGGCTGTTTGATATCAGCTCATTAGATGAATGGAGGGCCCAGGCATATGAGAATGCCAAGTTGTTCAAGGAAAAGGTTAAGAGATGGCACGATAAATGAATACAGAAACGAGAGTTCAATGTAGGTGATTATGTCATGCTATACAATTCTCGTTTGAGATTCTTCGGAGGCAAGCTTCTCTCTAAATGGGAAGGTCCTTATGTTATCGAGGAAGTATATCGTTCCGGTGCCATAAAAATCAATAACACGGAAGGAAATTTTCCTAGAGTGGTAAATGGGCAAAGAATCAAGCATTACATCTCTGGTACTCCCATAAATGTTGAGACCAATATCATCAATGTCATAACTCTAGAGGAGTACATAAGGGATGTTTATCAGCCTATTTCAGAGACTGAAAACGAAGAGGTATCTGTTTCGGCAAGAAATTGGACTCCGACGCTTTCCCAATAGGAAATTTCCTCCGTTTTGGACTTTTGGAAAATTAGAAAAAAAATCAGTCCGAAGAACGCACGAGGCGGCCACAAGCTTGGACGCCACCACCTACCACCCTGGTGGCGGAGGGAGGACTTGTGGGCACCTCGTGTGCCTCCCGGACTCCGTTTTCTTGCGGAGCACTCCTTCTGGTCCGGAAAAAATCAATATATACTCACTGGAAGGTTTTGATCTCCGTATCGCGCAGTTTTCCTCTGTTTTCATTTCGAGCTTGTTGTCTGCCGCAGATTTAGAGCAAAGATGTCTCAGGAATCTATCGGGGAGAATGATCTTCACCAAGTTCATGAATAAGTAGATGCTGATCTGAAAGAGTAGAAAACACAAGCTAGGGAGGAAGTTCAACCTATGTTCAATATTGAAGACGTTGAAGGACTAGATTTTCTCCAACCCTTCCTCCACGTGCTGTCTCCGTCCTTGATTGAACTCTTGAGGTTTTGCTAAACAACTCGTGCTCGCAATATTTCCCTTTCTCGTGAAGTTATTTTGCGGGAAAACCATGTCACAGATCTCAAAGGTATAAATCAAAGATTGATAGCTCTCTTGGAATCAAAGGCAACAACTCCACCACCATCACCACCAAAGGAAGACAACTAACCATTCGTATGGGCAATCCCCTTGGCTTCTGCCAAGCTTGGGGGAGTTGCCCCTGGATCGTATCACGTTTATATCGTTTTCTTTTACCCTTGTTTTAGGTTTTTCCTTTTCAACTTTTATTTCTTCACTTAGAGCAATAAGTCTTTAGTATTTAGTTTGAGTCTTTTGCTTTTGTCTCTCCCCCGATGTATTCGAGCTCACGATCTATATACTAAAGAGTATCTAAGTCAAGGGATTTGGTTTGTGCCATGATAAAAAGTATGAAAAGAACGATAACATGAAAGATCATAAGACGTTCTTATGGAAAGTGATAACTTCACATATGACACATATGATGATTGAAACTTGTTGAGAATAAATCAACATAGACCTCAGTCATTGATGCAATTAATAAGAAGTAATAAGGAAAGAGAGGTTCATATATAAATATATCATCTTAGACACTTTTTACAATTGTGAGCACTCACCAAACTGTTGCATGCTTACGAGTAGATGTTGGACAAGGAAGACAACATAATGAATTGTGTTTGCTTGGTTCCAAACAAAGTTATATGATTAGAGATCCCTTAGCATGTGACGATTGCTTTCACCTCATATTAGCCAAAACTCCCGCACCAAGTAGAAATACTACTTATGCATCCATAAACCTTCAACCCAGTTTTGCCTTGAGAGTCCACCATACCTACCTATGGATTGAATAAGATCCCTCAAGTAAGTGGTCATCGGTGCAAGCAATAAAAATTGCTCTATAATATGTATGATCTATTAGTGTGTGGAAAATAAGCTTTGTACGAACCTGTGATGAGGAAGACATAAAAGCGACAGACTGCATAATAAAGTTCTTTACCACAGGAGGCAATATAAAGTGACGTTCCTACGCACTAAGAGGACACGCATTCAAACCTCAACAGTGCATGACAATCTCTGCTTCCCTCTGCGAAGGGCCTATCTTCTACCTTTACTTTTTGCCCTTGTAAGAGTCATGGTGATCTTCACCAATTCCCTATTTTTTCCTTTGTCTTGGCTACCGTCAGATGCTTGGGAAAGATCTATATTCATATATCAACTTGGAGTTGAGTACTTATGCTTTATTATTGTTGACTTTACCCTTGAGGTAAATCGTTGCGAGGCAAAACTATAAGCCCCTATCTTCCACTGTGTCCAGCTGAAACTCTGACACCATGAGTACCACGTGAGTTGTAACAATTGTGGAAAACAAAACAGATGATTGAGTATCTGGATTTGCCTTACAAGCTCTTATTTGACTCTTTCTGATGTTGTGATAAATTGCAATTGCTTCAATTACTTTGGACTGTTGTTGGTTACTTCTCGGTATGGTTTTTTCTTCATGCTTTGCTTTGTGAAGGAATTGTTACTTTCCCATAAGAATCTTTATGATGTATTGCTGTCCTATGTGTGATCATGATGCCCTCATGTATGTATTATGTTTTATCGACACCTTCGTCCCTCAACATGTGGACATGTTTATGGAACTTGGTGTTCGCTTGAGGACAAGCGAGGTCTAAGCTTGGGGGAGTTGATACGTCCATTTTGCATCATGCTTTCTAGTTGATATTTATTGCTTTATGGGCTGTTATATTACTTTGTGGTACCATATTTATGCCTTTTCTCTCTTATTTTGCAAGGTTTATTTGAAGAGGGAGAATTCAAGCAGCTAGAATTCTGGACTGGAAAAGGAGCAAATCTTAGTCCACTATTTTGCACATCTCCAAATGCCCTGAAAAGTTACGTGGAATTTTTTGGGATAATATAAAAAATACTGGGCAAAAGAAGTACCGGAGGGGGGCCACCAGGGCGCCACAAGCCCTCCCACCGCCACCCCCCTGGTGGTGGAGGGCAAGCTTGTGGACTTCCTGACGGCCCACTAGCCCCCCTCTTTTGCTATGTGAAGGGTTTCGTTCCAGAAAAAAAATCAATCGGGAGCTTTTTCGTGGTTTCGCCGCCGCCACGAGGCGGAACTTGAGCAGATCCAATCTAGAGCTCCGGCAGGACGATCCTGCCGGGAAAAATTCCCTCCCGGAGGGTGAAATCGTCGCCATCGTCATCACCAAGACTCCTCTCGTCGGAGGGGAGGCATCTTCATCAACATCTTCATCAGCACCATCTCCTCTCCAATCCCTAGTTCATCTCTTCTAACCAATCTTCGTCTCACGACTCCGATTGGTACTTGTAAGGTTACTAGTAGTGTTGATTACTCTTTCTAGTTGGTGCTAGTTGGATTACTTGGTGGAAGAGTTTATGTTCAGATCCTTGATGTTATTCATTACACCTGTGATCATGATTATGATTATGCTTTGTGAGTAGTTACTTTTGTTCGTCAGGACATGGGATAAGTCATGCTGATAATGGTCATGTGAATTTGGTATTCGTTCGGTATTTTGATATGATGTATGTTGTCTTTTCCTCTAGTGGTGTTATGTGAACGTCGACTACATAACACTTCACCATATTTGGGCCTAGAGGAAGGCATTGGGGAGTAGTAAGTAGATGTTGCATTGCTGGAGTGACAGAAGCTTAAACCCCAGTCTATGTGTTGCTTCGTAAGGGGCTGATTTGGATCCACTAGTTTAATGCTATGGTTAGACGTTGTCTTAATTCTTCTTTTGTAGTTGCGGATGCTTGTGAGAGAGGTTAATCATAAGTGGGATGCTTGTCCAAGTAAGGGTAGTACCCAAGTGTCGGTGCACCCACATATCAAACTATCAAAGTAACGAACGCGAATCATATGAACATGATGAAACTAGCATGACAGAAATTCCCGTGTGTCCTCGGGAGCGTTTTCCCTCCTATAAGACTTTGTTCAGGCTTGTCCCTTGCTACAAAATGGATCGGGCCACTTGCTACACCGTTACTACTAATTGTTACTTGTTACTTTTCGCTTGCTACGTTTCACCTCACTACACCATCACTTGGTACCTCTACTTTCAGTGCTTGCAGTTATTACCTTGCTGAAAACCGTTTATCACAGCCTTCTGCTCCTCGTTGGGTTCGACACTTTTACTTATCAAAAGGACTACGATTGATCCCCTATACTTGTGGGTCATCATCATCATTGTTGTTGTTGTTGTTCTTGTAGTTGTCGTTGTCGTCGTCTTCATTGTTGTTGTTGTTGTTGTTGTTGTTGTCGCTGTTGTCGTTCTTATCTTTGTAGTTGTTGTGGTTGTTGTTATCGTTGTTATCGTTGTTCTCGTTGTTGTAGTTGTTGTCGTCGTCCTTGTTGTTGTTATTGTTGTCGTTGCTATTGATGTTCACGTTGTTGTCGATGTTCTTGTTATTGTTGTTGTTGTTGTTGTTGTTGTTGTTGTTGTTGTTGTCATAATTGTCGATGTTGTCGTCGTTGTTGTTCTTGTCGTCGTTGTTCTCGACGTCGTCCTCGTTGTTGTTATTGTTGTTGTTGTTGTTGTTGTTGTTGTTGTTATTGTTGTTGTTGTTGTTGTTGTCGTTGTGGTGGTGGTGGTGGTGGTTGTTGTTATTGTTGTGGTTGTTATAGTTGTTGTTGTTGTTGTTGTTGTTCTTATTATTATTGTTGTTGTCGTTGTTATGGTTGTTGTAGTTGTCATCATCGGTGTCATCGTCGTCGTCATCTTCGTTGTTGTTGCAGTTGCCGTCGTCGCCGTCATCGTCGTCGTCGTCTTTGTTATAGTAGTAGTAGTTGTGGTTGTTGTTGTTGTTATTGTTGTGGTTGTTATTGTTGTTGTTGTTGTTTTTGTTTTGTTGTTGTTGTTGTTGTTGTTGTGGTTGTGGTTGTTGTTGTTGTGGTTGTTATTGTTGTTGTTGTTGTTATTGTTGTTGTTGTCGTTGTTGTTGTCGTTGTTGTCGTTGTTGTTGTCGTCGTCGTCGTCAGCGTCGTCGTCTTCGTCGTCATTGTCGTCGTCATTGTTGTTGTCGTCGTTGTTGTTGTTGTTGTTGTTGTTGTTGTTGTTGTTGTTCTTGTTCTTGCTGTTGTCGTCTTTGTAGT
>NC_058521.1:281334171-281371671 GCF_904849725.1 Hordeum vulgare subsp. vulgare | reverse complement strand
TGATATACTCTTCCGCTGTAACATCCCAATTTTCCTAATTGGGAATGTTTTACATTGTAGCTAAGCATCTATGCATATCGATTGAAATAAATTTGGCACTTGAATTCCTTCGTCTTTTTGATTTGCATTTCCATCTTTTTCCTCGCACGAGAAATGCTCGGACAAATACTCTCCTGCACGCAAGAGAGAGAGCGGAGGAAAATGACCCTCCAAAGTGCGGGCAATTTCTGAAATATTTGAGCCAAGAAAATCCAAAGATTATTTGCAAAAAGAAAATAAAGCAAATTTGGGAATTTCTGAAAAAAAACATTTTTTAAAAGTTTTTATTTTTGCTTTGGAAAAATGTTATTCGGGTAGAGGATATTTTTCTAATTTTTTTGTATATAATACCCTATATTAAATATTTTTATTTATTTCCTTTTATTCGCTTTTGTTTTCTGTTTTGGAATAGGTTTAAAAAATAGGAAAGTCTGTTTTTTTAGGAGTCACCGCCCCGGGCGTAGTATAGCTGTGAGCCGCCACCCCCACAGCCGGGATCCGAATTGTAACATCCCAAAATTATAAATTTTGGAATGTTAATATAATTATTAGATTGATTGTTTGTTTTTTTGTTTGAGTGATTGAAACTTGAGTGGAATTTGAAACTTCTCAAAAAAATGAGAGGGAATAAAATGACTTTCCCAAAATTTTCAATTTTGAAGCCCTTTTCAATTTTGAGTTTGAATATTTTCAAAACCCTTTGATTAAACAAAATCAAACGAGAGGAGAAAAATGACACTCCAAAATCAGAGACAATGTCTTGAGTCAAATTTTAAGTATTTGCAATTTATTTGAAATTCAAATTCCTTTTCATTTTAAATTAAAATAATTTTTCTTCACCGTTTTTCTTCACCGTCCTTCACCGTATAAAATGTTCTCTATTTTTCATTTATACGTTTTTCTTCACCGTCCTTTTATTTTATTTAAAAAAAAATATGTTCATAAAAAAAACGAAATAGAAGCTCACAGCCATGCGTGTGTGTGTGTGTGCACCGTGTGCTTGGCCCATGCGGGTGCCTATTTTTCTTTGGCCCATGCAGCACCCCTCTTCCTTTCTTTTTCTTTTCTCTCCACGTTACGTATATGTTTAGTCCCACATTTCCTATCTATGGACCATTAGACCTCCCATTCACCTATAAATATAGACCCATATGAGCATCGAAAAATCATCTATTTCGGGTTAAATCAATCTTTTGGTTTAACTAGATTTATTAAATAAAAATATTCTTTTCTCTTTGGCGGGATTTCTGGAAGTCGTCTCCTCATTCGAATTAATTCTTACTCTGCATTCTAAAGGTATTTCTCTTCGTATTTTTTATACTCGTGTAGTTTATTATTTCTAGACTAGTATTCCTACACTACTATACGGTAGAGTAATTAGATATATTATTTAGTCTTCGTATTTACACATTAGTACTAGAATTCTTTTAGACATAGCACTTTTCTTCCGTAAAACAGCTTGGCCCTGATTTTTCAAATAGCCATAACTTTTTACTCGTTTATCCGAGTTAGATGAAACCAACGCCTGTAGTTTCGTCTTGATCCCACCTATCCGACGAACCTATCATATCAACTTTTTTGAAATTTTCAAATTTCGAAATTTGTTCATATTCATATTCAAACTTCTTTTGATCATATCTTTTTATCCGTAGCTCCGTTTTAGATGAATTCAATTGCGTCAGATTCGTATCAAAGTAATCTTCCCGTTTGTATCATTAGTTTTAACTTTTCAACTTCTAATTTTGATCAAATCAGATTTATCTATTAGTGCCCAAAAGTGTTCACATCGTTCTAAGCCGATTAAATGTTATATTGAAGTATTTGTATCTTTTGATTCGCTATTTCAAATCTAGTAATTCTTTTTTCTACACGCTCATATTGATCTCCTATATCCAGTAGCATCATTAGTTTCGACCTTTGAACCTTACAAATTTGAGCGATTCAAATTTGTATTCGAATATTCATTTGATCTTATGTTGCAAATCGTACCACCTTTTCAATTGATTCCTTTTACCCCTAAACACTCATGTCATATATTTTTGTACGTAACCATCGTACTTCAGTTCAACTTCTCTTGACCTTTTGAATGCAAATTCAATTCATACTTCAATTCGCTATAACTTGCGTTCTAGTGCTCCATTTCAAGAAATTCTTTCTACAAATAAATTCTTATGTCTTATACTATTTGTCAAATAACATTCATGTTGTTCTCCCAATATTTTTGTACCAAGACATGCTTTGTTCTTATGTTCTCTTGGTTCTTCCTCTTTTGGCATGAATGTTTATTGAATGCTATTCATTTACGATAGATTGCTCGGAGTCTGGCGAGTAGAATTATCAGGATTTTGAGAGCGACTATCTTCATCAAGTAATACCAGGCAAGTAAGTTTGCTCACACTATAACCTATTTTTTATGCATCATAGTTCTACCATCCTATGCCCAATTGCTTGCTGCTTAGGTACTTGGAAATTTTAGTATAGATTGTAGTATCATGTGGTAGGCACACAACAACCCCGATACTTGGCCCCGGGACGACAAATTTCATATTGCTATGCTTGAGTAGACGGGATTTCGGTTGACTGCATAACACGAGTGATGCGAGGTTGATTAAATAATCAAGACCGGTTAAGACAAGATTTTCAAGACCTCAGACGCAATGCAACTCTGGGTGAAGGACGATTGATCGGCTCCCTGGAGAACCTAGTGGATGACCCAGGATGCTGGAGAGGCCATGACATCCTGCGGAAAGCTTCACCCAGGCTCAAAGAGACGGACGGATATTTTCAAGACCCAAGGCTTACCTTCACAGCCACAAGTCATTATGGGCTCTGGCTTGGTTGGACAACACGGCGACTCTGGACAGGCGGTGCTAGCAGATGTAGAAGAACGGTAGGATTGGATGGGCACCGACAGGGATTCAGAGGGACCCGTTGAAAGACCATGTTTTGATCATCCGGTCTTCAAACACCCTGATGTGCAAGGACATACACGGAGGCGGTCAAATCTTGTGGGGAATGTGTGCAAAACTCTTCAGAGTACTCAAACCTAATCGATTAGCCATGTCCACGGTCATGGACAACTTGAGCCAAAGGAACTGAAGTTATCTGGATTTCTCAACACCACTATATATATTTGATGAGGGTAATTATTGACAACTCGGGTTCGAGAATTGGTTGGTGGAACCACCTCGTTAAGAACCAACAGCGTAGTAACATTTTTGCTTTTAGCCCCCCTCTTGTTGTAGGAGAAAATTTGCTTTACGCTAAAACTTACAACACCACCTGCCATATATGCATATAGTATAGATGATTACTTTTTTCCCCTCTCATATGTGACTTGCCGGCATATTCAATATGCTGACCTACACGGCTGCAACGTCTTATGTTGCTGATATTTTTCTTCGACGAGTAAGAGTATGATTCAGGGTTACGGTCTACACTCAACCTGCCGTTGGTGTTTATTGGGACTCCACTCCCTTGAATGCTTCCGCTGAGATATTTAAGGTATATATCAGTTTTACGCTATTTACATGTGATTGCACAATGATATATACATTGATGTACTGTGTGTGCCAGCATACTGATCCAGGGATGCCACAGAAACACAGAAGCTTGACTCGTCTTGAGTCAGGTAGCTACAGAAATGGTATCAGAGCACATGTTGACTGTAGGAGGTGACCCTAGAAACTGGAAATTACTTAGGAAAGGATCTCTCAAAATTTCTATTTTTCAAGAACACCTTTTACTTCTCATCTCTTCTGATTTCATCAAATGTTCTCTCTCACCTCAAATAGTTATGAAATCCCCTTACCCCTTTGACCACATGAAGGATCAACTGAGTCCCACTTCATAGTAAAGAGGATTTCATCATGCATTTGAAGAATTGAAGCTGCACCAATTGAAGACTCTCAAGACCCGAAGAATTCGAAGACCCTGAAGCGTTCGAATATTTATATGACCATTTGAATTCCAAACCCCTGTTATATACCCACGTTAGATACGATGATTTGTGAGCCGTCATTGGTGTGTGTTTTTCCGACAGCCACAAATAAAACCTATTCTCAAAAAAATATTGTTTGTATTGTGTGTATCTCTCTCTCTCTCTTACCCGTCTCATCCCCAAAACCTCAACCCTACCAGATGGAGTATGAAGCTAGACTTGTAGTCTCTGGACCAATGGCCCAGCTGGAGGCTGGAATATGGATTCAGAACATGGAGAACCACTTCAGGAGCAACTTGATCTCAGGGAAGTATGAAGTGGAACACGCTCTTCAGTACTTTACACAAAGTGCTGCAATCTGGTGGAAAACGCATCATGCCATACAAGGATTTAGTGGAGCAGAAACCTGGGACGAATTCAAGAAGACTTTGTTAAGATCTCGTCTTATTCAGAAGTGCTATGATAACCCGAAGAAGAAGACTTGTGCATGCAAGATCTGTGGAGAAATAGGACACACCCAGGAAGAACACAAGGATGGATGCACTCATTGTAAAGAAAATCACCCAGCTGAGGAGTGCCCAAGTAGTCAGGTGACTTGTTTCCTTTGTGAAGGAACCACCCACTACCCAGCTCAATGTCACATTTACCCCAAGGTACAACAAGTTGTCAAGCAGCAGAAAGATGCACTGAAGGAAACACTCAAGAAGAAGATTCTAGAAGAGCCGGTGATGAACGAAAATATTGAAGACCCTGATGGACAAGGTCTGACCAGATTTTTTTCTCCAATGCATGCTACTCATGTGGAGAAGAAGGACATTATTCACAGGACTGCACGAAGAGAAGCCAAGGGTATCTGGGAAACTTCCCGACGGAAAAGGTGGAGTTTGATCCACTTGAGATAGAAGAACTGGCCAAAATGAAGGAGTCCGGAAAGAAGAGAAAGTACCCTCGGAAGAGCCAAATCTCTGCAGACATAGACCTGAGTCATGTGAGATGTTACAAGTGTATGGAATTTGGCCACCACAAATACATGTGCTCAGGAAGCAAGCCGGAAACCCAAGGAGCAAAAGCAAACACTAAGACGCCTCGAGACTTGTCAGAACTCATTTGCTTTCGTTGCAAGGAAGCATGAAATTTTGCTAGCTATTGTCCACAAAGGAAGAAAGCTAAGAAGGAGTAGTTAAGTTTTGACCGCGGCAATTAGTGTAATCTGAAGAACTCTTGTTTTTCATGAGATCATGGAGTGAAATTTTTGTAATAGAAGTCCCTGTGATTGTAATAACATCATGAATAAATGGAATTTATTGTCTCATGATTGCCTATGTTGAAACTGTATGCGTTGTTTCTCATCGAACAAAGATCTCTAAACATTATGAGGATATGAGAAAATATGGTCTATACAGACATGAGTATAATTCATTTTAAGTGTGGTAGTAATCGGTACACCCACAGGATCCATTGAGTAGGAGTGTACCATGATTACCAAGGAGACATATACATTCCTCTGAGTACCTATTTACTGATACCTGCAGATGACAACTCTCTACGAGTCATTCCTCAAGGGCCCAGAAACGATCATGACCCTGACCAGTGATCACGATTACCCGAAAATCCTGAAGGACATGATGAAGCACATTCACCTTGAAGGAGATGCAGTCTACAAAGGCTACCCATTCATGGAAAATGGAGTGGAACTTTGGTACGTGGAAGTACACCTCCACCATGTGAAAGGAGTTTGTCCAAATACTATGGGGCAATACTTTTTCATTTCACGTGTACCACGAGCAACCTTCTTTGATGCTGTTCTCGAAGCTGCCATGGAAGCCATACGTCATATCGGAGAAATACTTGAAGCAAGACTCCGTCATACCCAGGAATACCTGAGTGAGGTACGTGCGAAGATGATGGAGATGAATCTCATGACCACCATGATGAAGCAAAAGATGGATGATTTCAAGGAGCACCTCGGAAAATTCGAGTGGAACTAAAGTACCTCCAAGAGAGGCAGATGAATAAAGTTGGCAGAAATGCTCGACCATACCGAACAATGTGGATGACAGCATTTGTAATAGAGTAGTTTTGAATTGGCGTTTTTGATAAGAAATTAAGGATCTAATAAAGGATTGATTATGAAATGCATATGATTTATGGAAGAAGCTATGATGGATCAGCAAATGTTTTCTTAGGAGCATACGAAAACTTGAGAGTTGTGAAGATACGATAGATGTTTCGTTCAGCTTGCAGAACCAATGGATTATCCGAACTTCGTTCGTGGACAAGAGAAATTCTGCAACGCTTGTGAGGATGCCCAAGTGTTAGAATGCGAGATTTGCTAAACCTTATACAGAAAAATGATTTGGGTGCGGAATGCATTGATCACCATGACGACTTACTCTTATCATTTATCTTGCTATTCGGAATGGTAAATCTGAGAGACTTATCCATATAGAGAGACGACGTTCTTTGAAGCTTTTGTTTAAGCCTTAGAATGGTATAAGAAAAGCCCATGTACATGGTACTTGTTGTCACGCGTAGGAAATTTTACGGTGAGGATGAAACCAAGACCCTTCTCTCTGCAGGATAACCACAAATGGTAGACCACCATGAGAATCATCGATAGGTTAATTAGAGTTGATCACGAGACTGTTAGTTAAGAAGGCCCAGTAAAGGAAGAGGCTTATATCAACAGAAGGACCCTCGTTTTAATGGAAACGTTATGAATATAACGGGAGAGCATAACCAAAGGATTTAATATGAATACTGTGAGGTGTCAGATGCCAAAACCACACAGGATTGTTAAAATCTTAAGGGACCAGTATCTCTCATTTTAAGTGTGTTAGCATCCCACCTTGCCGGAGATTGGATTTGTTAGAAGACCCCCAAACCCTAACCTTTCTTTCTAGCCTCTTCGAATCTCGAGGACGAGATTCATTTTAAGTGTGGTAGGTTTGTAACATCCCAAATTTTTGAATGTTAATAAAATTATTAGATTGATTGTTTGTTCGATTGAGTTTTTGAAAGCTTGAGTGAAATTTGAAAACTTTTCAAAACTTTTGAATGAGAGGGAATAAAATGACTTTCCCCTTTTTCCTGTGAATTCAAATTCATCTTTTTTTAAAAACCAGCGAGAGGAGATAGCATGACTTCTTCAACTACAAAGAATTTGAACCAAGGTGGCACTTGAATTTCCTTTCGACTTTTCATTTGCATTTTGTTTTCTTCTTCACTCACGGAATCTCGGGAACAATACTTTGTCAAACAAGAGAAAAAGAGAGGAGAAACATGACCCTCCAAACCCGGGGATATTCTTTGAAATATTTGATCCATGACACCCAAGATTTATTTGAGTAATTATTTGCAAAAAGAAATAAAGCATTTAGGGGATTTTCTGAAAAAACATTTTTTTGAAGTATTTTGGCCGTGGAAAAATGTCCATGTTTTTGAATTTATTTTTCTGAAAATTTTAATATATTATACCCCTATATTCCAAGGATATTCTATTTCGTTTTAATTGTATTAATTCCTGTATTAATAAAAAGGGAAAGAGATCTCTTATTTTAGGAATGTACTTGGGCCACGTTAGGAAACCAATCTGGCCCAATTCCACCTTCTTCTTCCTCCTCACGAGCTTCCTTATGTGGCCATGGGAGAAGCTTCCCAGGAAGCTTCCCTCCCCCGATATGCGGGCTACACTTCCTTCCCGAGCCTCCCACCACCCCTATAAGAACGCCCCTCCTCTCCTCGTTCCATTTTCCCCATTAGCTCGTCATCTCCCTGCCCGTAGCCACGACGGCCCCACCATTGTTGTTCCTGCAAGGAGCCGAACAGAAGAACGCCCAGGAGCACCTGACGCCCCCTTCCTCTCCTCCGGGACCCCCTCCGCCGTTCCCCCGCCCCGCCGGCGACCTCCCCACCTCGCCGGAGCAGCTACCTCGCCGGAGTTCTTCCTCTGTGTCACCCATGGTGAGATTCACGAAATCCCGTATTACAGTTTTTTCAGAAAATTGCAATCTTAGAAAATTCATATCTATTAGTATATAACTCCGAATTAGGTGATTACTTTTGCGTTGGATCAAAAATTTTATGCAGTTTCTGTAGATGTATAATTTGTCTATGTTTGGATTTATAAAAATTTAGTTAGATCAGATTTGAATTAAAGCTTGTTTTGCTTATTCCGGGAGTTTAAAAATAGCTTTTAATTTGATTATTTTTGCTGCTGCTTCCTATTGATCATATCTTTCAGTAGTTTAAGTTTCAGTTTTTTTTAATATTTTCACTTAGGGTTTTAAGCAAAACAGATTCTGTTTTAGCCTTTTTTGTTTTCTTGCTATTTCTTTTGTATTAATTGTTCTTAATTTGTTTTTTTGTAATTGTGACAAGTTATATTTTGTTTGGGATATTTACTAGTAACTTTTCAACAACAACAAAATTTTATTTTATTTATTCTTATTTGTTTGCATGGAATCAATTCTAGTTCTATACTAACTTGCGAATTAATTGCAATGCTAGTTTGATTTCCTATTTTGAAAATACTTATAAAATAATATTGTTTTGTAAATTTTACTTCTGTTATCTTAGTTATTTTATATTTCGTTTTCTGTTTTTTTTCTATTTTAGTGTTTTATTTTCAGTTAGAACAAAAACTATGTAGTGTTTGATGTAGTAGAAGGCTTCCTAGCTTCTTCGAAGTTTCCTTTGGATTTTATCCGCTCTCTCTTATTGATTTTTGATTGCGTCAACTTTTGTTGCTGTTTGTTAATTGATTGCTAGAATGATTGCTAGTGTGAGTGCTTATGTGAATACAATGTTTGATTATATAGATTTCATCGGAGAGTGACGAATAGTTCTATCACGTATTTCCCGAGAACGAAAGTTCTTCTTCGTCAACATCACCAGGCAAGTCACTTTGATCATACTATCACCTATGTTTTATGCATCGTAGTTCTACCATCCTATGCCCAATTGCATGCTGAGTAGGTACTTGGAAATTTTAGTATAGATTGTAGTATCATGAGGTAGGCACACAACAACCCCGATACTTGGCCCCGGGACGACAAATTTCATATTGCTATACTTGAGTAGACGGGATTTTGGTTGAGTGCATAACACGAGTGATGCTAGGTTGATTAAATAATCAAGACCGGTTAAGACAAGAATTTTCAAGACCTCGGACGCAATGCAACTCTGGGTGAAGGACGGTTGATCGGCTCCCTGGAGAACCCAGTGCATGACCCGGGATGCTGGAGAGGCCATGACATCCTGCGGAAAGCTTCACCTAGGCTCAAAGAGACGGACGGATATTTTCAAGACCCAAGGCTTACCTGCAAAGCCACAAGTCATTATGGGCTCTGGCTTGGTTGGACAACGCGGCGACTCTGGACAGGCGGTGCTAGCACATGTAGAAGAACGGTAGGAATGGATGGGCACCGACAGGGATTCAAAGGGACCCGTTGAAAGACCATGTTTTGATCATCCGGTCTTCAAACACCCTGAAGTGCGAGGACATACATGGAGGCGATCAAATCTTGTGGGGAACGTGTGCAAAACTCTGTAGAGTACTCAAACCTAATCGATTAGCCGTGTCCACGGTCATGGACAACTTGAGCCAAAGGAACTGAAGTTATCTGGAATTCTCAACACCATTACATATATTTGATGAGGGTAATATTGATAACTTGGGTATGAGAACTGGTTGGCGGAACCATCTCATTAACAACCAAGAGCGTAGTAATATTTTGCTTTTAGCCCCTCTTGTTGTAGGAGAAAACTTGCTTTTCGCCAAAAATTTATAGCCCCACCTGCCATATATGCATGTAGAATAGATGATTATTACTTTACCCCCCCTCTCTTATGTGACTTGCCAGCATATTCAATATGCTGACCTACACGGCTGCAACGTCTTATGTTGCACATATTTTTCTTCGACGAGTAAGAGTACGATTCAGGGTTATAGTCTACACTCAACTTGCCGTTGGTGTTTATTGGGACTCCACTCCCTTGACTGCTTCCGCTGAAATATTTAAGGTATATATCAGTTTTACGCTATTTACATGTGATTGCACTTTGATATATACACTGTTGTACTGTGTGTGCCAGCATACTGATCCAGGGATGGCACAGAAACGCAGAGGCTTGACTCGTTTTGAGTCGGGTCGCTACATTATATAGCAATGGTTCCTCGTCCATTAACTCTTTTGATCTCATCCATGCACCTTCACTTTACAACACACTTAGGACCTTTTTATTAAACCTTAGTACGTTGTTATTTTGTACCAAGACATGCTTTGTTCTTATGTTCTCTTGGTTCTTCCTCTTTTGGCCTGAATGTTTATTGAATGGTATTCATTTACGATAGATTGCTCGGAGTGTGGCGAGTAGAATTATCTGGATTTTGAGAGCGACTATCTTCATCAAGTAATACCAGGCAAGTCACTTTGATCATACTATCACCTATGTTTTATGCATCGTAGTTCTACCATCCTATGCCCAATTGCATGCTGCTTAGGTACTTGGAAATTTTAGTATAGATTGTAGTATCATGTGGTAGTCACACAACAACCCCGATACTTGGCCCCGGGACGACAAATTTCATATTGCTATGCTTGAGTAGACGGGATTTCGGTTGAGTGCATAACACGAGTGATGCGAGGTTGATTAAATAATCAAGACCGGTTAAGACAAGATTTTCAAGACCTTGGACGCAATGCAACTCTGGGTGAAGGACGGTTGATCGGCTCCCTGGAGAACCCAGTGGATGACCCGAGATGCTGGAGAGGCCATGACATCCTGCGGAAAGCTTCACCCAGGCTCAAAGAGACGGACGGATATTTTCGAGACCCAAGGCTTACCTGCACAGCCACAAGTCATTATGGGCTCTGGCTTGGTTGGACAACACGGCGGCTCTGGACAGGCGGTGCTAGCAGATGTAGAAGACCGGTAGGATTGGATGGGCACCGACAGGGATTCACAGGGACCCGTTGAAAGACCATGTTTTGATCATCCGGTCTTCAAACACCCTGAAGTGCGAGGACATACACGGAGGCGATCAAATCTTGTGGGGAACGTGTGCAAAACTCTGCAGAGTACTCAAACCTAATCGATTAGCCATGTCCACGGTCATGGACAACTTGAGCCAAAGGAATTGAAGTTATCTGGATTTCTCAACACCATTATATATATTTGATGAGGGTAATTATTGATAACTCGGGTACGAGAATTGGTTGGTGGATCCACCTCGTTAACAACCAACAGTGTAGTAACATTTTTGCTTTTAGCCCCCCTCTTGTTGTAGGAGAAAATTTGCTTTACGCTAAAACTTACAACACCACCTGCCATATATGCATATAGTATAGATGATTACTTTTTCCCCTCTCATATGTGACTTGCCGGCACAGTCAATATGCTGACCTACACGGCTGCAACGTCTTATGTTGCAGATATTTTTCTTCGACGAGTAAGAGTACAATTCAGGGTTACGGTCTACACTCAACCTGCCGTTGGTGCTTATTGGGACTCCACTCCCTTGACTGCTTCCGCTGAGATATTTAAGGTATATGTCAGTTTCACGCTATTTACATGTGATTGCACTTTTATATATACATTGATGTACTGTGTGTGCCAGCATACTGATCCAGAGATGGCACAGAAACATAGAGGCTTGACTCGTCTTGAGTCGGGTCGCTACACGAATCCTCTAAGGATCGGTGGCCGATCTCCCCACTCCCCACCTCCACCCACTGCCGCTGGGCCCAGCTGGCCGATCCCCTCCCACCCACGGTCATCTCCCTCCTCCTTCCAAAATCAATTTCGAGACCGAGCCGAGGTTCCTGGAACTCGGGATCCGCCCAATACCTTCTCCTCCTTCCTTCCCCACTCCCCCTCCTGGCCTATAAGTACCCCCGAGCCCCGGCCGCCCGCGTTCCCACCCCGTCCTCATCGAGCTGCCGCCCCGAGCCCGTCCCCTGCCGCAGCCACCGGAGCCGAGCTCCTGCAGCCTTCGGCCGCCCCCTGGGAGCAGCACCCGGCGCCACTCCCCGCTCCGCCCGATGCCCCCCTTCGGTGGAGGATCGCCGCCGCCACCTCACCGTCCCTCCACCGCCCCCCGGAGCCCCTCCCCCTCGCCGGCGATGCCACCCTCGCTGGAGTAGCCTCCCACTGCCGGTGAGACCCTCTCCTCTCTGTTGATTTTCTTTTCTTGTTTTGTAGCCCTTAGATCCTTCTTCGATGGTTTAGATTAGTTCTTAGAATACCCCTTCGGTTTAGAGTAGAAAACCGTCGGTTTTATTTCACTTATTCTTTTAACCAGCAAGTTTTGTTAGCCTTTGGCCCTTTGTTTATAACACTGCAACAAACGCCCCCGCAGCCTATCACAACACGCCACGTATACCCCCTGCTAGTTAACTAGTTAGCTTCATTTTTTTTCTGTCTAATTGCAAAAACAGAAAAGTTTCTGTTTTGTTTTGGCCACAACTTTTGATCCCGAAGTCCAATGATATTGATTCTTGTTCTAGTAGACTCCAATTTTTCTGTAGTTTTTAAAAAACATATAATTTGTGTATGTTTGAAATTTTCAAATATAAGTTAGATCAGATTTAGTTTAAACCTTGTTTTGCCTATTCCAGGAGTTTAAAAATGATTTTGAGATGATTCTTTTTGCTACTGCTTCCTAGTGATTAAATCATACTGTGGTAGAAGTTTCAAAACTTTTAAAGTATTTTTTTATTGGTGTTTTTAACAGAAACACGTTTCTGCCATAACGACGTGTGTTGAACTCTTTTACTTAGGCTTTAGCAAATCCTTACTTGTGATGTTATTTTTACTTGTTGCTTGATTGAAGTGCTTATGGTGTGTTTTGTGTTTGTATCGGTAGATCATCCGGAGTGCGAAGCGTGTTACTTAGAAGCGCTCGAGCAAGACAACTATCATCAAGGCAAGTCATTTTGATCATGTTATTTACCTATGTTTTCCATGCATGATAGATCACCTTTCTTTGCCCAATTGCATGCTGCCTAGGTACTTGGAAGCTTTAGTTTAAGTTGTAGTATCATGTGGTAGGCACACAACAACCCTGATACTTGGCCCCGGGACGACAATTTCTTAATGCTATGCTTAAGTAGACGGGTTTTCGGTTGAGTGTATATCACGAGTGATGCAAGGTTGATTAAATAATCAAGACCGGTTAAGACAAGATTTTCAAGACCTCGGACGCAATGCAACTCTGGGTGAAGGACGGTTGATCGGCTCCCTGGAGAACCCAGTGGATGCCCGGGATGCTGGAGAGGCCATGACATCCTGCGGAAAGCTTCACCCAGGCTCGAAGAGACGGACGGAGACTTCAAGACTCAAGGCTTACCTGCACAGCCACAAGTCATTATGGGCTTTGGCTTGGTTGGAGAACGTGGCGACTCCGGACAGGCGGTGCTGGCAGATGTAGAAGAACGGTAGGAATGGATGGGCACCGACAGGGATTCAGAGGGACCCGTTGAAAGACCATGTTTTGATCATCCGGTCTTCAAACACCCTGAAGTGCGAGGACAAACCCGGAGGCGATCAAATCTTGTGGGGAACGTGTGCAAAACTCTGCAGAGTGCCCAACCTAATCGATTAGCCGTGTCCACGGTCATGGACAACTTGAGCCGAAGGCATTGAATTGCCCCGGAACTCTCGACACAACTTAATAATGATGTGGGTGTTAACAACTATTCGGGTACGAGATTTGGTTGGCGGAACCATCTCGTTAACAACAAACAATGTAGTAATATTTTGTTTCCAACCCCTCTTGTTGTAGGATAGAACTGGCTTTACGCAAAACTTAGCCCCACCGGCCAAATATGCATGTAGAGATAGTTGATTATTGTTTTACTCCTCTCTTTGATGACTTGCCGGCATATTCAATATGCTGACCTACACGGCTGCAAGGTATCATGTTGCAGAGTCCTTTTCCGACCAGGAGTGAGGCTACGATCTACGCTCAGCGACATGCCCTTGGAGTCGGATGGACTCGTCTACCTGATCCTTAGATATCTCATGAGATGGCCTTCAGCCACTTTATTGTAATCCTTTATTGTAATAAATTTCTCTTTATGAGATCTCGATTAATAAATCTGTGTGATTGAACTCTTGAATATATACATTATGTACTGAGTGTGTACCAGCATGATCTTGGGATGGTACGGAAACACCAGAGGCTTGACTCGTCTTGAGTCGGGTCGCTACAGAAATGGTATCAGAGCACACGCTGACCTTAGGACGTAACCTCTAGGAATGGAAAAGCCTTAGGAAGAAAACTATTTTCTCTTATGTCTATAATTCTCTATTTCCTATTCTGATCATTTCTGGCTCCTCTCCGTTTTTCCAATGTTTTAGATGGCCACCTTCGTCCCTGTTAAGTTCACCGAGTTTTGCCAGCCCGACGCCACTATGCCGTTCGGAAAGGAGCTGGTGTAGATCACCAAGGACTTGAGGGTTGCTCTGCCAACTATCACAGGGAAGCCAACTTCGTCTTACCCGGAGGATTCACGCTACAAGATCGAGGTGCACGTTCCCGGAAGGACATTCCAGCCGCGCACTGAGCCGATGGATTTCAAGTTCATCGCACCCAAGTGGATTCTCGGAAGGGACACGGCGATGCATTGTGCACTCAGACGTATCAAGGAAGAATACAAAGGCTGCCCTATTTCTCCAGACCTACTCACCGTATCCCGAAGAAACGAAGACGGAGAAATCATCTCAAGCAAGACCAAGGACGCTCTCTTGTCTTATGCCCAGACCTTGGAGAAGCATAGCGGGACTCTGGAGCATCGTGTGATCAAGGACGCCAGGAAGATCAAGCAACTGTCACTCCGCGAGCTTGAACTAGAAGAAGCAGCCCGGGAAGCCCACTATGAGCATGAACTAGAGGTGAAGGACTTTCTGGAGCGAATCGAGAAGCGGAAGACTCGAGTTGCATACCTGGAGGAGGAACTGGACATGGGCGAGAACCTTCATCCTGAAGGAGATGTAGCCCCCTTGATCAGCAATGACGAGGACTATGAAGAAAGCTCCACCGAAGGACCCATCACCATGCTTTTCTGAGGAGAACACTTAGACTAGACCACCAAATTTATTTTATCATTATATGTTTTAGGACGATGTTTAGGATTATCGAATTCTATATCCCCGTGTGATACTCGTGTGTTGCATTCATATGGGTAGTGTAATTACTCTTAGACCATTGTTCTATGCTATTCTCACCCCTCCACAAACATCAGATGCCTCCGAGACGCGCCCCTGAGTCCAACTTCCCGCCGGAACTCACCCAGTTGATCCAGCAACAAAACACCCTGATGCAGCTGATCATCCAGAACCAGAACAATAACAATAACCGTCTCCCACCTAGGCCGACAATCTCACCCGTTTCTTGAGGTTGAACCCTCCAACTTTCTCCAGCAGCATTGAGCCTATTGTGGCAGATGATTGGCTCCGCAAGATGGAGTGTGAACTTATCACTGCTAGTTGTTCTGAAGCTGAGAAGGTGCGTTTTATCGCGCATCAACTTGAAGGCCCTGCAGCTGCTTGGTGGGAGAACTACACCATCACTTATCCCATTGCTGGAGTCACTTGGGAGAAATTCAAGCAAGCCTTCCGCACCGCACATGTCTCAGCTGGTGCAATGAGTCTGAAGAAGCGTGAGTTTCGCAACTTACGCCAGGGGAATCGCTCTATGGCCATATACGTCGATGAATTCAGCATGCTCGCCCGTTATGCACCTGGAGATGTGGCCGATGATGCGGCCAAGCAGGAAAAGTTCTTGGAAGGACTCAATGATGAGCTGAGCATTCAGATGACTGTAGCCACGTTCAACAACTACCAGGAGCTGGTTGTTAAGGCCCTCATATTGGAGGGGAAACACCAGGAGATGGAGAACCGCAAGCGAAAGTATGGGGTTGGAAAGTTCAACTCCGACACTCAGCAGAAGCCTCGCTACACCCCCTATTCAGGGAATACCAGGACTGGATCCGGTAAGTTTGGAGGACACGTTCAGCATAACCACCCGGTGCACAACCATGGAGGCCACAACCATGGAGGAAATGGGAACCACCGCAACAACATCAACTTCTAGAATGGCGGTACTGGCACTCGGCAGCATTCAACTCCAGCTCAGAAGGATCTGACTCACATCACTTGCTTCAAGTGTCAGAAGATGGGACACTATGCCACTGAATGTCCCCAGAACAACCAGGGAAATGGTAACGGCAACGACAACTCTCCAGCAAAGAAGCCCAATCCTTTTCCTCGAGCTCAGGTGAACCACATTGATGTTGAAGAGGTATATGATCACCCCGATACTGTGGTTGGTAAGTTTTTGCTAAATTCACATCCAGTATTGGTACTTTTTGATTCTCGTGCAACACATTCATTCATATCAAGGGTAGTTGTGGAAAAGTATAGTTTGCCAACTAGAACCCTCAGCCAGCCTATTAAGGTCAGTTCCCCATGAGGCATGATGACAGCCGGGATAGGATGCCATGCTTTGAGTCTCAACATCGGGAACCATAATTTTCCCACCGACCTCATCGTATTAGAGTCCCAGGGATTGGATGTAATCCTAGGCATGGATTGGTTGGCCAAGTATGAAGGGAATATTGATTGTGCCCTTAAGTCTATTTTGCTCACCACCCCCGAGCAGAAGCGGATTAAGTACGTGTCTCAGCGCCCGACACGGAGTAAGCGAGTAAACTCTCTCACGGGAGTAGTCCAGGAGGAAGTACCGATTGTACAGGAGTACCCAGATGTATTTTCGGAGGAATTGCCGGGCATGCCACCCAATAGAGAGATTGAGTTCTTGATTGAGCTATTACCCAAAACAGCCCCGATATCCAAGAGACCCTATCGGATGCCCGCAAATGACTTGATAGAAATCAAGAAGCAAATTAAGGAGTTATTGAACAAAGGGTATATTCGCCCAAGTTCATCACCTTGGGGAGCCCCAGTTCTCTTGGTTGAAAAGAAGGACAAGTCATTGAGAATGGTTGTCGATTATCGTGCATTGAACGATGTGACCATCAAGAACAAGTACCCCTTGCCGATGATCAATGATCTGTTTGATCAGTTAGTTGGAGCTCACGTATTCTCAAAGATCGATCTTCGTTCCGGGTATCATCAGTTGAAAATTCGTGAACAGGATATACCCAAGACAACCTTCACCACTCGGTACGGCTTGTATGAGTACACGGTCATGTCATTTGGACTGACTAATGCTCCGGCATATTTTATGAATCTGATGAACAAAGTATTTATGGAATACTTGGACAAGTTTGTTTTGGTGTTCATCGATGACACACTGATATTCTCCAAGAACGAAGAGGAACACAAGGAACATCTGCGTCTAGTTCCGGAGAAGCTTCGAGAGCATAAGCTATATGCAAAGTTCAGCAAATGTGAGTTTTGGTTGAAGGAAGTCGGATTCCTCGGACACGTCATCTCAGGAGAAGGAATAGCAGTGGACCCTGCCAAGGTCGCAGCAGTCACCGAATGGGTAGCACCCACTTCAGTCAAGGAAATCCACAGTTTCCTCGGACTTGCCGGATATTACCGGAGGTTCATTGAGAATTTCTCAAAGCTCGCCAACCCCATGACAGAGTTATAGAATAAGGAATCCAAGTATGTTTGGACTGAGGAATGTGAAACCAGTTTTCAAGAGCTGAAGAAACGTCTTGTTACAGCCCCAGTGCTGATATTGCCGATCATTCGGAAGGATTTCCAGGTTTACTGTGACGCTTCCCGTCAAGGACTCGGAGGAGTGCTCATGCAAGAAGGCAAAGTTGTAGCCTATGCATCCAGACAGCTCAGACCTCATGAGTTGAATTATGCCACACATGACTTGGAACTAGCAGCCGTAGTGCACACTCTCAAGACCTGGAGACATTTCCTGATCGGAAATAGTTGTGATGTTTACACTGATCACAAGAGCCTGAAATATGTCTTCACGCAAAAGGAGTTGAACCTCAGACAGAGGCAATGGCTAGAGTTGATCAAGGATTATGACATGAGATTGCATTATCACCCAGGCAAGGCTAATGTTGTAGCCGATGCGTTGAGCCGCAAGAGTTATGTGAACACACTCACAGCTGGAGAATTACCCCAGGAGTTAGTCGATGACCTCCGAGAGCTCAAATTGGAAATAATTCCAAGAGGATTTGTTGCCACACTGGAAATTCAATCCACCTTGACCGAAAAGATCCGTGAAGCACAGAAATCAGACAAGGAGATAGCTGAGATTAAGCAGAAAATGGAAGACGGGAAGGCTAAAGGTTTTCGTGAGGATGAACACGGAACTTTATGGTTTGAGGATCGCATCTAGGTGCCCAATGATCCTGAACTCAGGTAGTTGATACTTCAGGAGGCCCATGATTCCCCGTACTCGATACACCCCGGAAACACCAAGATGTATCTGGATCTGAAAGAAAGTTTCTGGTGGACAGGATTGAAGAAAGACATTGTCGAGTTCGTAGCAATATGCGATGTTTGTCAGCGAGTAAAAGCCGAGCATCAGAAGCCAGCAGGTTTGCTCCAACCTCTGCCGATACCCGAGTGGAAATGGGAAAAGCTTGGTATGGACTTCATCAAAGGATTACCTCGGACCCGTTCTGGCTATGATTCTATTTGGGTCGTGGTCGATCATTTGACCAAGGTAGCTCACTTCATTCCGGTGAAGACTACTTACACGAGTGCCAAGCTGGCCAAGATATATATGACGAGGATCGTATGTCTGCACGGAGTACCGAAGAGCATTGTGTCAGATAGAGGGACTCAGCTCACATCCAAATTTTGGCACCAACTGCATGAAACCTTGGGAACGAGATTGGAGTTCAGTACAACTTTTCACCCACAGACAGATGGACAGACCGAGAGAGTCAATCAGATTCTGGAGGACATGTTGAGAGCTTGCGCACTAGACTATGGGTCTAGTTGGGATGACAATTTACCTTATGCCGGGTTCTCATACAACAACAGCTACCAGACCAGTCTGAAGATGGCCCCTTTCGAAGCTCTATACGGAAGGAGGTGCAGAACACCGTTGATATGGGATGGAGTTGGAGACCGACAACTATTTGGTCCCGACCTTATCCGAGATTCTGAAGAGAATGTCAAGCTAATTCGTGACCGACTCAAGATAGCTCAGTCCAGGCAGAAGAGTTATGCTGAGAGCAAACGCAAGGAAGTAACGTATGAAGTAAGCGACCGAGCATATCTTCGGGTGTCTCCACTTCGAGGAATCAAGAGATTCGGTGTGAAAGGAAAATTAGCACCTCGTTTCATTGGCCCCTACAAAATTCTTGAACGTAGAGGCGAAGTTGCATACAAAGTTGAACTGCCGGAAGGATTGTCCGGAGTTCATGATGTCTTCCATGTTTCCAAGTTGAAGAAATGCCACGCTGAGATGGCCGATGTTCCGTTGAGAGATACAGTGCCCCTAGAGGCCATACAGCTTGACAGTGATCTGACGTATGAGGAGAAACCCGTCAGGATTCTCGAGACTGCCAACAGAGTTACCCGCAGCAAGATCATCAAGTTCTGCAAGGTGTTGTGGAGCCACCACACCGAGGAAGAAACCACCTGGGAATGAGAAGAGGATCTTCGCCGAGACCACCCGCAACTATTTTCTAGCCAACCCGAATCTCGAGGGCGAGATTCATCTTAAGGTGGGTAGGTTTGTAACATCCCAATTTTCCTAATTGAGAATGTTTTACATTGTAGCTAAGCATCTATGCATATCGATTGTAATAAATTTAGCACTTGAATTCCTTCGTCTTTTTGATTTGCATTTCCATCTTTTTCCTCGCACGAGAAATTCCAGGAGAAATACTCTCCTGCACACAAGAGAGAGAGCGGAGGAAAATGACCCTCCAAAGTGCGGGCAATTTCTGAAATATTTGAGCCAAGAAAATCCAAAGATTATTTGCAAAAATATTTGCAAAAAGAAAATAAAGCAAATTTGGGAATTTATGAAAAAAAAACATTTTTCAAAAGTTTTTATTTTTGCTTTGGAAAAATGTTATTCGGGTAGAGGATATTTTTCTGATTTTTTTGGTATATAATACCCTATATTAAATATTTTTATTTATTTCCTTTTATTCGCTTTTGTTTTCTGTTTCGGAATAGGTTTAAAAAATAGGAAGTTCTGTCTTTTTAGGAGCCACCGCCCCGGGCGCAGTATAGCTGTGGGCCACCACCCCCACAGCCGGGATCCGAATCCTCTAAGGATCGGTGGCCGATCTCCCCACTCCCCGCCTCCACCCACTGCCGCTGGGCCCCGCTGGCCGATCCCCTCCCACCCCACGGTCATCTCCCTCCTCCTTTCAAAATCCATGCCGAGACCGAGCCGAGGTTCCTGGAACTCGGGATCCGCCCGATCCCTTCTCCTTCTTCCTTCCCCACTCCCCCTCCTGGCCTATAGGTACCCCCGAGCCCCGGCCGCCCCCGTTCCCACCCCGTCCCCATTGAGCCGCCGCCCCGAGCCCATCCCCTGCCGCAGCCACCGGAGCCGAGCTCCTGCAGCCTTCGGCCGCCCCCTGGGAGCAGCACCCGGCGCCACTCCCCGCTCCGCCCGACGCCCCCATTCGGTGGAGGACCGCCGCCGCCACCTCCCCGTCCCTCCACCGCCCCCCGGAGCCCCTCCCCCTCGCCGGCGATGTCACCCTCGTCGGAGTAGCCTCCCACTGCCGGTGAGACCCTCTCCTCTCTGTTGTTTTTCTTTTCTTGTTTTGTAGCCCTTAGATCCTTCTTCGATGGTTTAGATTAGTTCTTAGAATACCCCTTCGGTTTAGAGTAGAAAACCGTCGGTTTTATTTCACTTATTCTTTTAACCAGCAAGTTTTGTTAGCCTTCGGCCGTTTGTTTATAACGTTGCAACAAACGCCCCCGCAGCCTATCACAACACGCCATGTATACCCCCTGCTAGTTAACTAGTTAACTTCATTGTTTTTCTGTCTAATTGCAAAAACAGAAAAGTTTCTGTTTTGTTTTGGCCACAACTTTTGATCCCGAAGTCCAATGATATTGATTCTTGTTCCAGTAGACTCCAATTTTTCTGTAGTTTTTAAAAACATATAATTTTCCTTGTTTTGCCTATTCCAGGAGTTTAAAATATAAGTTAGATCATATTTAGTTTAAACCTTGTTTTGCCTATTCCAGGAGTTTAAAAAATGATTTTGAGTTGATTCTTTTTGCTACTGCTTCCTAGTGATTAAATCTTACTGTGGTAGAAGTTTCAAAACTTTTAAAGTATATTTTTACTGGTGTTTTTAACATAAACAAGTTTCTTCCATAACGACGCGTGTTGAAGTCTTTTACTTAGGCTTTAGCAAATCCTTACTTGTGATGTTATTTTTACTTGTTGCTTGATTGAAGTGCTTATGGTGTGTTTTGTGTTTGTATCGGTAGATCATCCCGAGTGCGAAGCGTGTTACTTAGAAGCGCTCGAGCAAGACAACTATCATCAAGGCAAGTCATTTTGATCATGTTATTTACCTATGTTTTTGATGCATGATAGATCACCTTCCTTTGCCCAATTGCATGCTGCCTAGGTACCTGGAAGCTTTAGTTTAAGTTGTAGTATCATGTGGTAGGCACACAACAACCCCGATACTTGGCCCCGGGACGACAATTTCTTAATGTTATGCTTGAGTAGACGGGTTTTCGGTTGAGTGTATATCACGAGTGATGCGAGGTTGATTAAATAATCAAGACCGGTTAAGACAAGATTTTCAAGACCTCGGACGCAATGCAACTCTGGGTGAAGGACGGTTGATCGGCTCCCTGGAGAACCCAGTGGATGTCCGGGATGCTGGAGAGGCCATGACATCCTGCGGAAAGCTTCACCCAGGCTCGAAGAGATGGACGGAGACTTCAAGACTCAAGGCTTACCTGCACAGCCACAAGTCATTATGGGATCTGGCTTGGTTGGACAACGCGGCGAATCTGGACAGGCGGTGCTAGCAGATGTAGAAGAACGGTAGGAATGGATGGGCACCGACAGGGATTCAGAGGGACCCGTCGAAAGACCATGTTTTGATCACCGGATCTTCAAACACCCTGAAGTGCGAGGACAAACCCGGAGGCGATCAAATCTTGTGGCGAACGTGTGCAAAACTCTGCAGAGTGCCCAACTCTGCGATCAAATGTAGAGATAGTTGATTATTATTTTACTCCTCTCTTTGATGACTTGCCGGCATATTCAATATGCTGACGTATACGGCTGCAACGTATCATGTTGCAGAGTACTTTTCCGACCAGGAGTGAGGCTACGATCTACGCTCAGCGACATGCCCTTGGAGTCGGATGGACTGGTCTACCTGATGCTTCCGCTAGTCTACGTTAGATATCTCATGAGATGGCCTTCAGCCACTTTATTGTAATCCTTTAATGTAATAAAGTACTCATTATGAGATCTCGATTAATAAAGATATGTGATTGAACTCTTGAATATATACATTATGTACTGAGTGTGTACCAACATGATCTTGGGATGGTACGGAAACACCAGAGGCTTGACTCGTCTTGAGTCGGGTCGCTACATCCGCTAGATTGATACCTTGGTTCTCAAACTAAGGGAAATTCTTACCGTCGCTGTGCTACATCACCCTTTCCATACTTGCCTAGGAAGTCCCTTAAGGCGTAGCTGTAGCTGAAGGATTCCTCGTGCCGTCGACACAACTACTTCCTGGCACCGTTGCAAGGGATACATAGCAGAACAATCAGAAGTATTTCCGGCGCCATTGCCGGGGATCCTTTTGAGGTAGGAGAAGTATTTCTGGCGCCGTTGCCGGGGAGGAGGATCGTCAAGAATATTCTCCCGACAACGTGCCTATTTCTGGCGGCGTTGCCGGGGAGGAGAAATCAAGATCTGTCCAAGTAGGTCTCACAAACTGTTCTCTTGCATTTACTTTTGTTGCTAGTTGCCTCTCGTTTTCCTCTCCGCCACTTCACATTTCCCGTTCTCTTTCGCCTTTCGCCTTCGCCTATTTTTTTTTGCCTTTTTGCTGTCTTCTTTTGCCCGTTTCACTCTCTCTTCCTTCTCGTTTGTGTGTGAGATAGTCCATCAATTTCTAGACCCACCACTCCAAACGACACCCCTGAAAATGAAGTTCTCAATTTCAGGCAAAATGAGGAAGAAAATTTGAAGGATGCTTCGTACAGGATTTGCAATGCTCAAAGTAGATCTACTCGCACGCAATCCACTACCGTACTCCTTCGCATTTTCTATGTTGGAATTTCTCCATGGAATAGATATATCCTTGATACCATTTTAGGCGGGAACTTTTTGGGGAGCCATACTGTTGACTCCTATAAAGATATCATTAATTTGGTAGGCTCACCCTCGCTAATGGTTAATGGAACTATCTTGACCTTGGAACACGTGATGCAAAGGCTTGACGCTATTGAAAACAAAATTGCCACAGTTGAACTTATTTAGGGTTTGGATAGAAAGATCCACAATCAAATTACTCAGTAAGGATCCAAAGTGGGAATGTTTTTGAAAAATTTAAAGGAGAAGGAACTTATAGTTAATGATTCTTCTAGAATTGCAAAGTAGAAGATGTCATAACCAACTTGGGTTCCGCTTTTGCCGCTGTGCAAAATACTCCAAATCTTACTCTCAAAAAGACCGCCAAGCCTGTTTTTGTTCCAAGAGCTGGTGGTGAGTCATCTAATAAAGATGAAAATCTTAAGATGATAAATGATCACGCTACCTATGGATTGAGCACCAAAGATGACTATACGTGATTCCATCACTTTCGCCTAGCTAAGGGCGTTAAACAAAAGAGCTTGTTGGGAGGCAGCCCAACGAATCTATCCTTTTTCTTTCTGTTTTGTGTTTTCCACACTTTCATAATTCTGTTATGATTGTGTATTTTGTGTTTCTTTTTGCGTTTGTGGCAAGCAAAACCGTTATGATTAGTCTTGAGGATGATCGTTTGGTCATGCTGGGGAAGACAGAAACTTTCTGCTCACGAAAAGAATTCTCATTTTTTTCTGTAAGAGCTTTTGAGTTGATTCTTTTTGCTGCTGATTGCTACACAAATTCTTCAGACTGTCGAGATTTTTCAGAATTAGTGAAGGACCAGAGGTATACGAAACATACACATTGCTACAGACTGGTCTGCTGTTGATAGATTATGTTTTTGTTTTGTTGGTTGCTTATTTTGATTAAACTACGGATAGTATCGGGGCATATTAGCCATGGAAGATTGAAAGTACAGTAACCCAACATCAGCACAAGTAGAATTTGAGTTTGCTATAGTACCTAAGGAAGTGGTGATTTGCTTTCTTGTACTAATGTTATAACGAGTTTCTGTTTAAGTTTCGTGTTGTGAAGCTTTCAAGTTTTGGCTGAAGTTCTTATGGACAAAGAGATAAAGAGTGGCAAGAGCTCAATATTGGGGATGCCCAAGGCACCCGAAGAGATTCAAGGATGCCATAAAAGCCTAATCTTGGGATGCCCCGCGAAGGCATCCCCTCTCTTGTCTTCAATCCATCGGTAACGTTACTTGGGGCTATATTTTTATTCACCACAGGTTATGTGTTTTTGCTTGGAGCGTCTTGTATCGTAGGAGTCTTTTATTTTTGTTGTGACACAATCATCCTTGCTGCACACCTAGATAGAGACATGCACACACCGTGATTTTGTCGAGCTTCACTTATATCTTTTGGTAGACAATTCAGCTCACGTGTGCTTCACTTATATCTTTTGAGCTAGATACTTTTGCTCTATGTGCTTCACTTATTTCTTTTAGAGAGCAGCGGTGCGTGGCTTGGTAGTTGATCTATGCTTTGAAAGTAGTCTCAAAAGGGGTAGTTATCCAAAGGGATACGAAAACTTCCACCTTCATGTGCATTGAATAGTTAGAGAAGTTTGATTCATCTCAATAAGTTCTGAGTTGTGGTTATGGTAATATTGAAGTCATGCTAGTAAGGTGTTGTGGATCTAGAAATACTTGTGTTGAAGTTAGTGATTCCATTAGCATGCACGTATGGTGAACCGCTATGTGATGAAATCTGAGCATGATTACTATATTGATTGTCATCCTTCCCGTGGCGGTCGGGATCGCGCGATGGTTTATACCTACCAACCCTTCCCCTAGGAGTATGCGTTGAATGCTTTGTTTCGATTACTAACAAATTTTTTGCAACAAGTATATGAGTTCTTCATGACTAATGTTGAGTCCATGGTTTAGATGCACTTTCACCTTCCACCATCACTATCTTCTTAGTGCCCTGCAACTTTCATCCGTACACAAAACCCACCATTAGCCTCCCTCAAAACAGCTACCATACCTACCTACTATGGCTTTTTCAAAGTCATTCCGAGATATATTGCCATGCAACTCCCACCATGATATGTGCCACCACGTCTACATTGCCTTTGCATGATCGTAAGATAGCTAGCATGATGTTTCCATTGATGTCTATGCCATGCTAAATCATTGCCACGGTACACTACCGAAGGCATTCCATATAGAGTCATAATTGCTCTAAGTTTTGAGTTCAAAGTGTGATGATCATCATTGTTGGAGCATTGTCCCATGTGAGGAAATAAAATATGCCAAAGAAGCCCATAAAAAAAGAGGCCAAAGAGCCCACCGAAATAAAAAAATAAAAAATAAAAAAATGAGAGAAAAATGGAGAAGGGACAATGCTACCACTTTTTCCACACTTGTGCATATTGAGCACCATGATTTTCATGATTGAGAGTCTCTCGTTTTGTCGACACCATATAGCTAGTGGGAAATTGTCATTATATAACATGGCTTGTATATTCCAATGATAGGCTTCCTCAAAATTGCCTTAGGTCTTCGTGAGCAAGCAAGTTGGATGCACACCCACTAGTTTCCTTTAAGAGCTTCCACATACTTGTAGCTCTAGTGCATCATTTGTATGGAAATCCCTACTCATTCACATTGATATTTATTGACGAGCATCTCCGCAGCTCATTGATATGCCTAGTTAATGTGACTATCTTCTCCTTTTTGTCTTGCAACCTCCACCACATTCCACGCCATCTATAGTGCTATAACCATGGCTCACCCTCATGTATTGCGTGAGAGTTGAAAATGTTTGAGAAGTAAAGGTGTGAAACAATTACTTGGCCAATACCGGGGTTGTGCATGATTTAAATTCGTTGTGCAATGATGATAGAGCATAGCCAGACTATATGCTTTTGTAGGGATAACTTTCTTTTGGCCTTGTTATTTTGAAAGTTCATGATTACCTTGCTAGTTTGCTTGAATTCTTATTGTTTCCACGTCAATAGCAAACTATTGTTTTGAATCTAATGGATCTGAACAGTCACGTCACATAAGAGGAATTACAAAGGACACCTATGCTAGGTAGCATGAAAGCATCAAAAATTCATTCTTATCACTTCCCTATTCGAGGACGAGCAGGAGTTAAGCTTGGGGATGCTTGATACATCGCAAACGTATCTATAATTTTTGATGGTTTCACGCTGTTATCTTGACTTCTTTGTATGTTTTATGTACCTTTTTATATCTTTTTGGGACTAACTTATTAATTCAGTGCCAAGTGCCAGTTCCTGTTTTTTCCATGTTTTTGACTCTTTTCAGATCTGATTTTGGAACGGAGTCCAAATGGAATAAAAATGCCGAAATGATATTTTCCCGAACGAAAGAAGACCAGGGAGCCTTTGGGCCAAGCCAGGTGGGCCCCAGGGAGCCCACAAGCTCCCGCCATGCCACCAGGGGGGGTGGCGGCGGTGGGCAAGGTTGTGGCAACCCTGGCCTCCCCCTGACCTAAATCTTGCGCCTATATATTCCCAAATATTCCGCAAAAATTCAGGAGAGCCTCGAAAATACTTTTCCGCCGCCGCAAGCTTCCGTTTCCGCGAGATCTCATCTGGAGACCCTTCCCGCACCCTGCCGGAGGGGACTTTGGAGGTGGAGGGCTTCTTCATCATCATCATCACCCCTCCAATGACTCGTGAGTAGTTCACTTCAGACCTATGGGTCCGTAGTTAGTAGCTAGATGGCTTCTTCTCTCACTTGGATCTTCAATACAAAGTTCTCCATGATCTTCATGGAGATCTATCCCATGTAATCTTCTTTGGCGGTGTGTTTGTCGAGATCCGATGAATTGTTGACTTGTGATCAGATTATCTATGATATATATTTGAGTCTTTGCTGATTTCTTATATGCATGATTTGATATCCTTGTAAGTCTCTCCGAGTCTTGGGTTTTGTTTGGCCAACTAGATATATGATTCTTGCAATGGGAGAAATGCTTGTTTTGGGTTCTGCCATGTGGTGACCTTTCCAAGTGACAGTAGGGGCAGCAAGGCACACATCAAGAAGTTGCCATCAAGGGTAAAAAGATGGGGTTTTTATCATTGGTTTGAGATTATCCCTCTACATCATGTCATCTTTCTTAAGGCATTACTCTGTTCTTATGGACTTAATACACCGGATGCATGCTGCATAGCGGTCGACGTGTGGAGTAATAGTAGTAGAGGTAGAAAGTATCGGTCCACTTGTTTCAGACGTGATGCCTATAGAAATAATCATTGCATAGATATCGTCACGACTCTGCACAGTTCTATCAATTGCTCGACAGTAATTTGTTCACCCACCGACTACTTGCTTTCATGAGAGAAGCCACTAGTAAAAACTACGACCGCCGGGTCTATTCCCATCCATCGTTTACATCTTCGCTTTTACTTTGCTTTGTTACTTTGTTGCTTATCAGTTCTCACTTGGCAAACAATCTATAAGGGATTGACAACCCGTTCATAGCGTTGGGTGCAAGATTTTGTGTTTGCGCAGGATCTTGACATACTCTTCCACCGGATTGATACATTGGTTCTCAAACTGAGGGAAATACTTACCGTCGCTATTCTACATCACCCTTTCCGCTTCGAGGGAACACCAACGCAAGGCACCAAGGCCATGGGGGAAATCCTTTGCATACTTGCCTAAAAAGTCCCTTAAGACGTAGCCATAGCTGAAGGATTCCTGGTGTCATCGACACAACTACTTCCTGGCGCCGTTGCAAGGGATACATAGCAGAACAATCAGAAGTATTTCCGGTGCCATTGCCAGGGATCCTTTTGACGTAGAAGTGGGGCCTGCCCGATTTAAACAGGAGGGAGAGGAGGGAGACAGAGGCGAGGCGGCCGGGTGGCGATGGTCGCCGGTGATAGAGGCAGCCGCGACGCCAAGGAATGAGCGGGATGGAACGGGCAGCCCACGACGATCACGCACGAACCAACAGCTTGACTAGAGGTGGACAAACGGCGTCGTCCCCTTCTTCTCTAGCGGCGGCAACTTCGGGACATCGTCAGAGATGGCGTTCCAGGGGGAAATGAGCTCGGGCGAGAGGTCGAGGAGCACCAGAAGGACTTACTGAACCTGCCGGAGGAATCAATTTGCCTCTGGGGGCGGGGGAGAAGGCTATCGACGGTGAGGTGGCGGCGGCAGAACTCCGGCGATGCTGTGAGGCCAGAGGGCCTCCGGGCCTTGGCTCTCTCTTCGGGAGCTCGATCTGGATGAGAAGGAGGGGGATGGAGAGCTCGGAGAGGTCGGACTCCTCCTTAAATAGGCCGGCGAAGAGCTCGGCCTATTTCTCCCAAAGCGACGAGGATAGGCTCGGGTTCGATCGCCGGGGAGCTGAGCTGGCCGTTGCGGAGTGCATGGAGGTGACCGAGGAGGACAGGGAGGCAATGGGATGGGTCCTGGCCATAAATGGCTTGCAGACGGGCATAGTGGCCGGAGGCGACAACTCGGCTCTTTGCGGGAGCTTGGTCGGGAGCGGTGGCGGCGCTCTCCGGCGGCCCAGCATGTTCGAGGGGTGCCACGCGTCTGCCAGGGGGCTCATCAGTGCTCTCGACAAGGAGGGGGAAGGGTGTGACCACTCGGGACGGCTTGGCTGTCACTGGAGCTGCGTAGAGCGCGCTCTATGGCATGCCAGTGTTATGGTCACCATGGTTGTGGCCGCCCTGGTACCATACAAGCCTGGCCACCATGTCTCTAGCGTCGACAGACCCTTGATTAGTCAATCCCCATGGCTGCCTTCATCACTCAACATCACCATTGACTTGGAGCATCAAAAACAATTTCTGCCAGCAAGGTTTGGGTGGTTCTGGAGCTCAAATGGATAAGGATTGGACCAAGAAATGTTGTCTGGTGGATTCAGCATAGAAAAGACTCTCAACTGGCAAAGTTTGGCAAGGTTTGAAGATCAAATGTATATAGTTCCTTTGTAAATCATCTTTCTAGTCCAGACTGCAAATGAGCTAATAGCACTCACTTGAAAGCTTTGCTACCAGTGAGACTTGGTAGTAAAGTGTCATTTGGCAAGGCACACATGCTCCAACATTTGCAGCTCCAATGTGCACTCCTAGCTAGCACTTCCTTCACAAGAGTTCACTATTAACAGAATCTTAGCACAGTTGTTTTGCTCAAAATTTGAATTGGACCATGGGATGTTCTTACATATTGGAACTATATATGATCTCTAGTAACTACAGGAATTTATTTGGAATTTTCCAGCATAGGAATCAAGAGGTTGCTTCACAAAGGGGAAGTTCTGGTCAGAAAGGAAATGATTATTCTGGCCAAAATTCTCCATTGGGCAAAGGAATATTTTTGCATATTTTGAAACATATGGCAATGAGAAGATGTAGTAAAAATTTTGGGACTTAAAGCTCATCCAAGCTAGTGGTGGCTTCACAAGCCATAGTGTTGCCATAATTCCCAAAATAGGAAAATGAATTATTTAGAAAAATAAAATATTGCAAATAAATCTCAGAAACATTTTGGCCAGATGAAAAGGTTTTGGAGTTGTTGGTGGCAAGAAATCAAGGGCTGAGAATCCTTCTTAGTTGAAGTGGTTTGAAAACCCATCAACTTGCCACTGGAACTCCAAAATATTTTGAGAAGAAAATGTTTGAAAAGAAATCAGGGTGTTACAAACCTACCCCCCTGAGAATGAATCTCGTCCTCGAGATTCGGATGCTCAGGGAACATATATGGGTATGCTGATCTCAGGAAATCTTCCCTCTCCCAAGTAGCCTCTTCTTCGGTGTGATGTTCCCAAAGGACCTTATAAAATTTGAGCACTTTGCTCCGGGTGATCCTTTCCATATCGTTCAAAATTCTAACTAGTTTTTCCTCATATGTCAAGTCCTTGGCTAGCTCTATCTCATTCATGTCTGCCTGCTTTACGGGTGGTGCAATACATTTCCTTAGTTGCGAGATACGGAACATGTTGTGTACATCTGATAGTTCGGGCGGTAATTCCAGCTGGTAGGCAACTCTGCCTCTCTTTGCGAGCACTGGAAAGGGACCGACGTATCTCGGCGCGAGCTTTCCTCGAGTGCAAAACCTTTTCACTCCCTTCATAGGAGTTACCCGCAGATAGGCATATTCTCCTGGCTCAAAGGTCACTTCTCGATGCCTTGGGTCATAATAACTATTTTGGCGGGACTTGGCTACCTTAAGGCATTCCTGAATATCTTTGACTTGTTTCTCGGCCTCTAGCATCAAGTCGGTTCCAAAGTTACGACTGTCTCCTGTCTGTGACTAGTTCAACGGGGTCCGGCCCTTTCTGCCATACAATGCCTCAATGGGTGACATCTTCAACCTTGTCTGATAGCTATTGTTTTAAGAAAATTCCGCATACGGTAGGCTATCTTCCCATTTGGGTCCATGGGTAAGAGCGCATGACCGAAGCATGTCTTCCAATATTTGGTTCACCCTTTCCGTCTGCCCATCAGTTTGAGGATGGTATGTTGTGCTGTGCCTTAGCATGGTTCCCGAGGCCTGATGCAGTCGCAGCCAAAATGTTGAGGTAAATAGAGAGCCTCTATCAGATGTGATGGACTTGGGTACCCCATGTAGGCTTACTATTCGAGACATGTATAGCTGTGCCAGTTGGTTGGCATTGAAGGAGGTTTTTACTGGGATGAAGTGGGCTACCTTAGTGAGCATATCCACGATAACCCAGATAGCATCATTGCCCCTTGTGCACTTAGGTAATCCGACGACAGAGTCCATACATATGTCATCCCATTTCCATTGGGGAACCGGTAAAGGTTGCAGTAATCCGGCGAGCTATTGATGTTCCGCCTTTACCTTGTTGCTAACATCACAGGAGGCGACATAATATGCTATGTCCATCCGCATTCCGGACCACCAAAACGTTTTTCTCAGGTCTTGGTACATCTTTGTACCTCCTAGGTGAATGGAATATGCGGACTCATGTGCTTCCCTGAGTATTTGCCATATCAGGTTATCCTGGTCAGGGACACATATCCTCTTCTCGAACCACATGATGCCTTGGTCGTCCACTCGAAAGGACTTGTCCTTTAGCTGTGGAAGCGATGCTTTGATTTTCTTGATGCCCTCATCCCATGCATGTGCTTCACGATTTCTTCAATGAGGGTGGGGGTAATATCTAATGTGTCCGGAATTGTGGGACCGCAGAGTATCATGTTGAGACTTGCGAATCCTTCTTGCAATCTCGGGTGCATACTCGCCATTATCGCATTCACTGTGGCTGGCTTTCTACTTAAAGGATCTGCAACCACATTGGCTTTCCCTGGGTGATAGTTGATTCCCAGGTCATAATCCTTTACCATCTCAAGCCATCGTCGTTGCCTAAGATTCAGATCTGGCTAGGTGAAGATGTACTTGAGACTTTTGTGGTCGGTGAATATCTCACATCGTTGACCAATGAGGTAATGTCTCCAAATCTTTAAGGCATGTACCACAGCTGCTAGTTCCACATCATGGGTGCATAATTCCCCTCATGTGGCCAGAGCTCTCGTGAGGCATAGGCCACAACATTTCCTTCTTGGATCAATACACAACCGATTCCTCTTCGGAAGCATCACATTAGATGTCAAAACTCCTATGAATGTTCGGGAGGACTAGGACAGGGGCTCTCGTTAGTCGAGTCTTTAACTCCAGAAAGCTGCTTTCGCAAGTGGTTGTCCAGACAAATTTCTGATTCTATACACATCCGCAAGCTTCCATCCTTTTTCTTGACGAACAGTACTGGTGATCCTTAGGGTGAGATACTTGGTCGGATGTATCCTTTCTGTAGTAACTCATCCAACTGCTTCTTCAAGTCGACCAACTCGGGTCCTGGCATATGATAGTACTTTTGTAGATCGGGGCCGTGCTGGGAACCAACTCAATAGCGAATTCCAGTTCCCGATCGATTGCCATTCTGGGTAATTCTTATGCGAATACGTCTGGGAACTCACATACTACTGGAATCAAATTCATGTCGGTGGCTTCGGCATGATATGCTATCCCCTTCCTTGACTTCAAATTGCTGGCCACGAATTGGACAATTTGTCCGGCTAGATTGACTAGCGTGACGGTGCGGTTGGCACAGTTAATGCACACTCGATGGGGTGTCACCCAGCTCATTCCTAGTATCACATCCATTCCTGGAGACTCAATCGCAATTAGCTCAGTTGGGAATGAGGCTCCTTGAATCTGTATCTCCAGATCCCGATATAGGAGATTTGTTCTCAGCCGTGAGCCAGGGGATTGTATCACCATGATCTTGTCCAACAGCGACGGGGAAAATTTGTGCAAGGCGGAAAAATTCCTCGAAATAAAAGAGTGGGAAGCCCCCGAATCGAATAAGACTACTGGAGGTATGTCATTAACAGGAAACATACCGATCACAACGTCCGGGGGTTCGCACGCTTCCTCGGTCGCGATGTGGAAGACACTCCCTTGAATGTACTTGGGGTTGGGGCGGCTTCCAATAGTGTTGAATTGCGGCTTGACGTCAGAGGATGTCTTTCGATCGTTAGTGGGGCACTGTTTTGCATAGTGCCCGCTCTGGCCGTAGGTGAAACAGGTGTTGTTGCGGCGGCAATCCTCTAAGACGGGTTGTTTGCCGAATGCCTTGCTCTGGCTCCTTGTCTTGTCGGTATTGTTGTTGGGGTTCCATGCGGTCTTGTATGCCGTGGTGTTGGGTTTCCAGGTACGTGGCTTCTGCACAACCTGCTCCTTGTTGTCCCTTTTTGGTTCGAACTTCCTCTTGCGATCCTCGTACCTGGTCTTAAGTTCTCGTTCGGCTATAAACGCATTGTTCACAAGCGTCTGGAAATCTGGGAAGTCCAGCATGCACAGCTGACAGCGGAGGGTTTGATTGAGACCTCCTAGGAAGCGGTCAATCTTCCTCTCCTCAGTGGCCACATCATGAGTGGAGTATCGTGCCAAATTGTTGAACTTGTTTAAGTACTCCTTGAGTAAGAGCCAGAAATTCTCTCTGCTTTACTTTCATTATGCCTGTAGGAATGTGGTACTTGCGAAATGCTTCCTTGAATCATTCCCACGTGATTTCTTCTCCATAGGGCCATGCTGCCTTCGCATTGTCGCACCAGATAGCTGCCGGCCCTTCAAGATAGTTGGTAACAAACGGGACCTTATCTGCCTCATCACAACGGGCTATTTCCAGTTTCTTCTCCATAGTTCCGAGCCAGTCATCAGCCTCAATTGGATCTGCTGCTTTGTCAAAATTGGGAGGTTTGGTACGCTAGAAGTCGGCCAATTTGGACCGTGCACCATGGTTGTTAATATGGCCTTCCATGGCCTGCATACTTCTTAGAAATTCCATGAGGTCCTGGTTTCTCTTCTCTTTATATATTCTCATCATCTGTTCGGGGGTGGGTGCCTGAGGTGGGGGAGGTGGAAAATCCCGGGAGGCTGTCCTGCTTGCCTAGCGGACCGACGGATGGGGGCTCCATCGTTGTCATGGCTACAGCTTCCCTTCATCCTAAATTATTGTTCCCATTGCGAAATACCGAATCGATGAGCAACATCCATAGGGAAAAGCAGGGTTGTAAATCTCCAAAGGAAATGTTTACATGATAAAGCGAACAAGAAACAACATAATTATACAATAAGATCCAACATTATTCATGACAAGCTAGTAGTGGTAATATCATGACTGGACTGCTCTTACGGAAGTTGACATATGCGACGATGCATGCTCGGCAACTCCAACCTCGACTCTAGTGACGCAGATGACACGGGCACTGGAAGATTGAAGACTCCTCGTCGTCACATCCTGAGTTAGAGTCGGAACTAATGATGTTGACCTCATCCTGCGGACCAAAGGAAAGGCGGCGACGCTGACGGGACGACCCTCCTTTCGAGGAAGGGGGAGCACGACGCTTCAGCATCAGAGTAGCAGGGGTGGCAAGGAGTGAGGCCCACTGAGCAGGAGTCTCACGGCGGCTGCCAAATGAGGTGCCTGGCGGCACAAAGGAGGTAACTGGAATATCATGGCCAGGAGTAGGTGGAACTGGTGGTGCATATGGGGGGTGGAGCAGAAGACTGGGGTGGAGGTGGCACGGAAGTGGCAAGGACTAATGCAGCCTTGAGACGGGACAACTCCTCAACCAGGGCTACAATCGTGCGATAGCTGGCGTTCACAAAGTGAGACAGCACAATAGTCGCACGATCGCATGTCGGGTCTACGGGAGCAAATACGACTCGCCCTGTCGTAGGCGACGGGGTGGGGTAGTGGAAGAAACCTGGATGAGTCTGCATCTCGACCTCGTGGAAGCGTAAGTCAGTGAGAGCCTCCACTGCAGCAAATTAGATTGCCAGCTCTGGATTAGAAGCTCTTCCTCCCTTGGTGGAGCGGGAGTAACTGCCATTCTCCGAGCTCGCAGCGAGGAAAGCCTCTGTGTGGTACTCGAACACGGCCTCCGCTAGCTACTCTCGGAACACCTGATACTCTGGTTCTTCTTCATGGGGGTACAGCCGAAGCCAGACATTCCGAAGGAGTCCTGGAAAGGTGTACGGTGCAGGCTCATACTGGAAATGGAACGGAACCGGTGCCATCTACACTCACAAGATTGAAGGTTAGCTAAACCATGAATCATGATGCATGCCATGCAACAATCAAGTGCAACAATCAATATGCATCAAGGAAATGCTTCCTTAAGACTCTATACTACTCGTTGAACTAGCGCGACTAAGTAGGGTGTCCTACAGTCAGCGTGGCTCTGATACCAAGCGTTGTGGCACGACGATTCACAGAACGGTTTACGAGTATTTCCAACCCAGAGATCATGTGTTCTGGAAACACTCAACAAATTGATACAAAAACAAGCCAACTTTATTAATAGCGTCACATACATAGCATACAATACTGGCGAGGCCAAAGGAACCCTCGGTGCTCCAACAATATCTAAATTATTTATGGAACATCATCCTGGGCCTCGAAACTACTAAGGACTTCTACGGCGTAGCGGAATGTAGCGGCAACTCCACACACAGGGACACTGCCGTGGACACTTCCTAGAATGAACCATCGGGACCTCCGTCCACGGCTTCTTCTGCATCTGGCATGATACGCCAGCTGAGTACTTTGAATGTACTCGCAAGCTCACAATAACCAAGTAATGCAGCAAACAAAGCATAACAACCATGGTCATGTATCAATTGAACCAAAGATCAACTTACCCGGGACCGGGCTGTCACACGACACCCAGTTTACTTCCATTCATCCACATGAAGAGTACTTCCATCACTAGTAATATAAACAGAGTTGACCCACTACTAAGGTCTGTTCCGGCTGTCTATTACCATGGACTTAGCTATTCGAATAGATTTGACACTCTGCAGAGGTTGCACACTTTACCCACACTCTGGAGCATTGACCTCGTGATCCCATTCGGGTGGACCAGCATTACTCCACTAGACTTTCCTGAACTGTGAACCCCGCATCGTACCTCCGGCAACCACTCCCTCTCTGGAGTCCTGCCCTGGGTGGCCCTTTGTCCTCATGACACCTGCCACCGGCTGGCCAAACAAAACATGTCCCAATCGTGGATGGGCCCTATCATCTCAACTGGGCTCACAGTGTTATCAACGCCTACCTGATCAGGGTAGCACGCGTGCATAACCCTCCCTCTTTGGAGGTACCGGTGAGAGCGATCACGCGATCAGCTCAAGTCACGGTCATCCCATACCGGCATAATGTGGTTGCACGATAATGCCCGGACAGGTGACTTTGATCAACCTGCTAGGTGTTATCAACTTAAGAATCATGGTAGTAGACATGGTAGTAGAAAGTATATGCCATGCTATGCAATACTACACCACATGGATATAATGGCTTGCCTTGGTCAGTGGGGTTGTTCAAATAATCCTCGTCTCCAAAGTTTCCCTCTGAAAATATATTTGAAATAGCAAAAGAAAAAGAAAAGTCATTCAGTACCTTTTTATTAACCAGAAATTTTATGAGTGTGGGAAAAATACTAAAAATTACCAGGTTGTAAAGAATTTCAATTCAAACCTAATGCAAGAAGAATCCAGTGATTTGGATTTCTAGATAAAAGATATAAACAGTCAAAGTTTCTATTAAAAACTGAAATAATAAAAAGAAAAGAAAACCTTGGGGAGGGCCACGTCGCAGACGTAAAGTGGAGGTGTGCCTCCACTTAACGCTTCGGCCGCAAGCCACATCCCCTGGCAGGTGGGGCCTTCACGATTTACACAAGAGGGAGAGGAGGGAGACAGAGGCGAGGCGGCCGGCCGACAATGGTCGCCGGTGATAGAGACGGCGGCGACGCCAGGGAATGAGCGGGATGGAACGGGCAGTCCTCGACAATCACGCACAAAGCAGCCCTTCTTCTCTGGTGGCGGCAGCTTCGGCAGATCGTTCCAGGGGGAAATGAGCTCGGGCGAGAGGTCATGAAGCACCGGAAGGACTCACTGAACCTGCCGGAGGAATCAATTTGGCTCTGGGGGCTGGGGAGAAGGCTGTCGACGGTGAGGTGGCGGCGGCAGAACTCCGGTGATGCTCTAAGGCCGGAGGGCCTCCAGGCCTTGGCTCACTCTTCCGGAGCTCGATCTGGATGAGCAGGAGGGGGATGGAGAGCTCGGAGAGGTCGGGCTCCTCCTTGAATAGGCCGGCAACGAGCCTGGCCGACTTCTCCCGAAGCGGCGAGGATAGGCTCGGGCAAGGTCGCCGGGGAGCTGAGCTGGCCTTCGCGGAGTGCATGGAGGTGACCGAGGAGGGCAGGGACGCGATGCGATGGGTCCTGGCCATAAATGGCTTGCGGACGGGCACAGTGGCCAAAGGCGACAAACTCGGCCCTGTGTCGGAGCTTGGCCAGTCGCGGCGGCGGCGCTCTTCAGCGGCCCAGCACCTTCGAGGGGTGCCACGCGTCTGCCAGGGGTCTCATCAGTGCTCAGGACAAGGAGGGGGCAGGGTGTGAACACGCGGGACGGCTCGGCTGTCACTGGAGCTGCGTAGAGCGCGCTCTGTGGCATGCCAGTGCCATGGTCACCATGGTTGTGGCCGCCCTGGTGCCACACAAGCCTGACCACCATGTCTCTAGCGTCTACAGACCCTTGATTGGTCACTCCCCATGGCTGGCTTGATCACTCAACATCACCATTGACTTGGAGCATCAAAAACAGTTTCTGCCAGCAAGGTTTGGGTGGTTCTGGAGCTCAGATGGATAAGGATTGGAGCAAGAG
>NC_058521.1:281314171-281319171 GCF_904849725.1 Hordeum vulgare subsp. vulgare | reverse complement strand
TGTTGCTGTTGTTGTTGTTGTTGTTGCTGTTGTTCATGTTGTTGTCGTTATTGTCGTTTTTGCTGTCGTTATTTTTGTTGTTGTTGTTGTTGTTGTGGTTGTTGTTGTTGTTGTTGTTGTTGTTGTTGTTGTTGTTGTTGTCGTTGTTGTTGTTGTTGTTGTTGTTGTTGTTGTGGTTCTTGTTGTTGTGGTTCTTGTTGTTGTTTTTGTGCTTGTTGTTGTGGTGGTGGTTGTTGTTGTCATTGTTGTTTTTGTTGTCATCGTCATCGTCGTCGTCGTCGTTATCGTTGTCGTCCTCATTATCATTGTCGTTGTCGTCGCTGTCGTTATTGTTGTTGTTGTTGTTGATGATAATGATGATGATGTTCTTATTCTTCACTGTCGTCGTAGTCGTCGCCATCGTTATTGTTGTTGTTGTTGTTGTTCTCGTCGTTGTTGTTGTTGTTGTTGTTGTTGTTGTTGTCGTTGTTCTTGTTCTTGTTGTCGACGTCATCATCGTCGTCGTCATCGTGGTCGTTGTTGTTCTTGCTATTGTAGTAGTAGTTGTTGTTATTGTTGTTGTTGTTTTTGTTTTTGTTCTCGTTGTTGTTGTTGTTGTCTTCGTCGTCGTCTTCATTGTTGTCGTCGTCGTCGTCTTCATTGTTGTTTTTGTTGTTGTTGTGGTTGTTGTTGTTTTTGTTGTTGTTGTTGTTGTTGTTGTTGTTGTTGTTGTTGTCGTTGTTGTTGTTGTTGTTGTCGTTCTCGTCATCGTCGTTGTTGTTGTGGTGGTCGTTGTTGTCGATGTTCTCGTTCATGTTGTTGTTGTCGTAGTTGTCGTTGTTCTTGTCGTTGTTGTTATTGTCTTTGTTGACGTCGTTGTCGTCATCGTCATCGTTATTGTTGTTGTTGTTGTGGTGGTGCTGGTGGTGGTGGTTGTTGTTGTTGTGGTTGTTGTTATTATTGTTGTTGTTGTTGTTGTTGTTGTTTTTGGTGTTATTATTGTTGTTGTTGTTGTTGTTGCTTTCATCGTCGTCGTCGTCATCGTCTTCGTTGTTTTTGTTGTTGTCGTTGATGTCGTTGTTGACGTTGTTGTCGCTGTTGTTCTTGTCCTCGTCAATATCGTTGTTGTCCTTGTCCTCGTCATTATCGTTGTTGTCATCGTTATCCTTGTTCTCGTCATTGTCGTTGTTGTCATTGCCATCATTGTCATTGTCGTTCTTCTCGTCATCGTCGTCGTCGTTGTTGTTGTTGTTGTTGTTGTTGTTGTTGTTGTTGTTGTCGTCGTCGTCGTCGTTGTTGTTGTTGTTGTTGTTGTTGTTGTTGTTGTTGTTGTTGTTGCTGCTGCTCTCGTCATCGTGTCGTCATCGTTGTCTCTGTTGTTGTTGTTTTTGTTGTTTTTGTTGTTGATGTTGTTTTTCTTGTTCTTGTTGTCGTCATCGTCATTGTCGTCGTTGTTGTTGTCCTCGTCGTCGTTCTTGTCGCTGTTGTCGTTGTTGTCTCTGTTGTCGTGTTGTTGTTGTTGTTGCTGTTGTTGTTGTTGTTGTTGTTATTTTTGTTGTTGGCGTTATTCTCCTTGTTGTCGCTTTTTTCATCGTTGTCATCATCATCATTGTTGTTGTTGTTGTTTTTGTTGTCTTTGTCGTTGTTGTCGATGTTTTCACCGTCGTTTTTGTTGTTGTTATTGTTGTTGTCGTTTTTCTCGGTGTTCTCGTCATTGTCGTCGTTGTTATTGTTGTTCTTGTCGTCGTTATTGTTGTGGTTGCTGTTGTTGTTGTTGTCGTCGTCGTTGTTGTTGTTGTTGTTTTTGTTGTCGTTGTCATCGTCATTGTCATCGTCGTCGTTGTTGTTGTTGTTGTTGTTGTTGTTGTTGTTGTCGTTGTTGTTGTTGTTGTTGTTGTCGTTCTCCTCATCGTCGTTGTTGTTGTGGTGGTCGTTGTTGTCGATGTTCTCGTTGTTGTTGTTGTTGTTGTCGTCGTTGTCGTAGTTGTCGTTGTTGTCACTGTCTTTGTTGACGTCGTTGTCGTCATCGTCATCGTTATTGTTGTTGTTGCTGTGGTGGTGGTGGTGGTTGTTGTTGTTGTTGTTGTGGTTGTTGTTTTTATTGTTGTTGTTGTTGGTGGTGTTGTTTTTGTTGTTGTTGTTTTTGTTGTTATTATTGTTGTTGCTGTTGTTTTCATCGTCGTCATCGTCTTCGTTGTTTTTGTTGTTGTCGTTGATGTCGTTGTTGACGTTGATGTCGCTATTGTTCTTGTCCTCGTCATTATCGTTGTTGTCCTTGTCCTCGTCATTATCGTTGTTGTCATCGTTATCCTTGTTCTCGTCATTGTTGTTGTTGTCACTGTCGTCGTTGTCATTGTCTTTCTTGTCGTCGTCGTTCTCGTTGTTGTTGTTGTTGTTGTTGTTGTTGTTGTTGTTGTTGTTGTCGTCGTCGTCGTCGTTGTTGTTGTTGTTGTCGTCGTCGTCGTCGTCGTTGTTGCTGTTGTTGTTGTTGTTGCTGTTGTTGTTGTTGCTGCCATCGTCATCGTCATCGTCATCGTTGTGTCTGTTGTTGTTGTTGTTGTTGTTGTTGTTGTTGCTGTTGTTGTTGTTGTTTTTCTTGTTCTTGTTGTCGTCACCGTCATTGTCGTCGTTGTTGTTGTTGTCCTCGTCGTCGTTGTTGTCGCTGTTGTCGTTGTTGTCTCTGTTGTCGTGTTGTTGTTGTTGTTATTGTCGTTGTTGGCGTTATTCTCGTTGTTGTCGCTGTTGTCATCGTTGTCATCGTCATGGTTGTTGTTGTTGTTGTTCTTGTTGTTTTTGTTGTCATTGTCGTTGTTGTCGATGTTTTCACCGTCGTTTTTGTTGTTGTTATTGTTGTTGTCGTTTTTCTCGTTGTTCTCGTCATTGTCGTCGTTGTCATTGTCGTTCTTGTCACCGTCGTCGCTATTATTGTCCTTGCTGGTGTTGTTGTCGTTGTTGTTGTTGTTGTTGTTGTCGTCGTCGTCGTCGTTGTCGTTGTCGTTGTTGTTGTTGTTGTTGTTGTTGTTGTTGTTGTTGTCGTCGTCGTCGTCGTCGTCGTTGTTGTTGTTGTTGTTGTTGTTGTCGTTGTTGTTGTCGCGGTCGTCGTCCTTGTTGTTGGTCGTAGTGTTGTTGTTGTTGTTGCTCAGGGAGTCTCCAATCCCCAACAAGTTCAACCCCTACGAATGAGGGTTGAGTCTCCTTTTATAGAAAAGGGGTCATCAACAGTGTGCTCACGGGATGCACAGTGACTGGCACACAAGGGATATGCTGGAGCGGTCGGATTGTGGTAGAAACTGGTGGGGACACCTCGCGAGCGAACTGTGGCTTGCTCGCCTGGAGCCTCCACCGGGTGACTTGGTCACCTCGCCAGCAAGGAGGGCTTACCGGGGGCCTTGAACACTTTCCCGACAAGGAGGGCTTGCCGGGGGGTCCTCGCCAGTTTGTGCGAGCCTTCCTGGCAAAGTTGTCGCGGTCTTGCTATTCTTCGGGTAGTCTTCCCGGCGAAGCGGGCTTGCTGGGGCCTTTGGAATCTTCCCAGCAAGGAGGGCTTGCCGGGGCCTTGCATTTGGAGCCCTTGTACTCCACGCCCAACGAGGTGAGGGAAGGGCGTGGCCTCGACGGGTCTTGGACTGCCTTTCTCCTGCTCTTCCCGATACATTGTCATCGGGGGCGTCGCCGATGCCCGTGCACATGTCTGAGGCACAAGGGACCCAAGTCTCTATTGCACCGACAGGAGCCCCTGGGCCTGGACCACGCACGCGCGCGGGGCGTTGCTGGGCCAGGCCCAAAGTAGTGCATGGACTTCCTCAGCAGGGGACTCTGTAGCTTTTGAGCCGTTTCGGGCGGCCCTTCCCCACGTCGCGCATCAAAAGCGCGGGGTGTAGAAGTGCGCGCACAGTAGCCTCCCCACCTCCCGACGCGTTACTGCCACGCGTGAACCATGCGCAGTAAAGGTCAGGCAAGTGGCGTTCGTGGCCATAATGGTCGCAGTCGTGGCATGGCCCGCCCCCACATGCATTGGTGCAGCAGGTGGTTCCCTATTCCCCCGTGATCATGGGTAATTGGGCGAGAGGGGCGGCGTTTTCTAGAGTGAGGGGAGCTCGCCCCCGCGCCTCGCCCTATAAATTAGGGAGTTTGCGAGGGGCTTTTGCTCATCCATCAGCTCGTGGAACATCCACCAGCCCTAGCTTGCATCTATAGAATCTTTTCTAGCTCCACGTGGCGCTCGCCCCTACCCATGGCTAGGGGACGAGGGAGGCCACCATCGGCCACCAGGGTGGCAAGGGGATCCCACTCGGATCATGCGACAACTTCAGGGGGTGCAGCTCTAGCACCTCCGTCTTCTCCCGTGGTGGCGGAGGGGCGAGGAGCCGTGGTCGCCGCAGAGGCCGTGGCCAGGGGAGGCGGAGTGCTACTCTAGCACCTCCGTCTTCTCCCGTGCTTGGTGAGCACTCGAATGGGACGGCGCTGGAGTTCGTCGTGGAGCTGCACGGCGTCCCGCGGGGCCATTTGCATCTCACTCGCGCTTTTGCTAGGGCGATGGAGGCCGCCAAGCCCCCTGTCTTATGGTTGCGGGCATACGGTTGCTCCCACGGCGCTATGCACGTGCACGCGGACTACCCGAAGCGCCGCTCCATGTTGCTCGGGAGGGGATGGAAAGCCTTCGCCCGCGCCCACAGCCTCGAGGATGGGCATATCCTTCGCTTCAAGCTAGCGGAGGATAATATGATATCCGTTATGTTTTGCGGACGCTCAGGTGTGCGTCTCAGCTGCTGCGAAGAGAGCTCGGGCGGCGCCTAATGTCCCTCCTCGAGCGATAGCGACGAGGAGGACATCAGCGGCAGTGGCGCTCTTTGCACGTTAGGATCTCGAGGGGCCAGGTCGGAGTACGACTCCCCGAGGTCCGACTGACTGCCCCGCTGCCGCCGAGGCCCGCTCACGCCTGTCGCCCGCCCGGTGGGGTTACTCTGCCGGAGCCCGCATCGATGCCTCGTCTTTGAGGAGGTGCGATCGCGGGCTCTCGC
>NC_058521.1:281276671-281296671 GCF_904849725.1 Hordeum vulgare subsp. vulgare | reverse complement strand
GGAGTTCATCCCCGGGAGAGCCTCGCCGGACTCCTCCTGCCTCGCCCCAGCCCCACCTCGCCCCCTGGCACCCCTACTGCACCTCCCCACCCCTTCGACCCCTCCTCCTCCGCGGCCCCACCCCACCCCCTTGCCCCTGCACCTCGCCGGAGCTGAGGCCTCCTCCACACCGCCCTGACCAGGAAGCCCCTGCTCCTCCCGTCGCCCCCCCTGCACCCCTCTCCATCTCCCCCTCGCCTCCCCCCAGGAGCCACCACCCCACCCCTCCTCCACCGCCCCCTCCTTCGCCACCCCACCCCGTCGGAGTTGCCCACCTTGCCAGAGAAGGCCGCCAGCCCCTGCAGTCACGGTAAGGCTCCTCCTCCTCCTGTTTTTTTTTGGTTTGCCTATTAGATCAAGATCTACGGTGTAGATTAGAAGGGCATACCCCTTCGGTTCTTTGACAAGAACTGGCCGTTTATTTTTCTTAACCGAAGCGCTTTCTTATAATTCGGCCATTCGCTGGTTAGCCTACGCAGCGCACACTCCCTAGCCAACCAGAGATCGCCACGTGGCCCGTTCATTAGTTAGCTTTTATTCATTTTTTTCTGTTTAGTTCCAAAAACAGAAAAGTTCCAATTTTGTTTAGCCCATAACGTTTGATCCATAAGTCCAATGGAGTTGATTCTTTTCCAGTAGATCACAAATTTTCTGTAGTTTTTAAAAACATATAATTTGTCTATGTTTGAAATTTCAAATTTGAATTAGATAAGATTTAGTTTAAACCTTGTTTTGCTTATTCCAGGAGTTTAAAAATAGCTTTTAATTTGATTCGTTTTTCTACTGATCACTAGTGATCTTATTTATCAGTGGCAAAAATTTCAGATTTGTTTGAGTATTTTAGCTCACTGTTTCTTGTGAAACAATTTATGTTTCACCTCTTTTAGGATTATGGCTATTACTTTTTCTATAATTGTTTTTAAATTATTTCCTTTTATACTTCAGAAAGATTATGTTTTGTTTCTGTTAGTAAATAGTAGGTTTGCAACAAGTTTTGATTTTTATTTTTTTTGTTATCATGAAATCAATTCTAGTTCCTTAGTAACTTGCAATTGGTTTCTCCACTGTTTCAAATCCCGTTTGGAAATACTTTCAAATAGTTTTGTGAAAAATACTTTATTTTATCTTAGTTAAAATTTATACCTTAGTTCCTTGTTATTATTTTCTGTTGGACAAAAACTATTTAGTGTTTGATGTAGTAGAAGACTCCTTGCTTTAGTGAAGTTTCTTTCGGATTCTTATTCGCTCTCTCTTTTGTTTTGATTGCTAGAATGATTGCTAGTATGAGTGATTATGTGAATGATATGTTTGTTATATAGATTTCATCGGGGAGTGACGAGTAGTCTATCAAGTTATTTCTCGAGAAATTCTTCTTCGTCAACATCACCAGGCAAGTCACTTTGATCATACTATCACCTATGTTTTATGCATCGTAGTTCTACCATCCTATGCCCAATTGCATGCTGAGTAGGTACTTCGAAATTTTAGTATAGATTGTAGTATCGTGTGGTAGGCACACAACAACCCCGATACTTGGCCCCGGGACGACAAATTTCATATTGCTATGCTTGAGTAGACGGGATTTCAGTTGAGTGCATAACACGAGTGATGCAAGGTTGATTAAATAATCAAGACCGGTTAAGACAAGACTTTTCAAGACCTCGGACGCAATGCAACTCTGGGTGAAGGACGGTTGATCGGCTCCCTGGAGAACCCAGTGGATGACCCGGGATGCTGGAGAGGCCATGACATCCTGCGGAAGGCTTCACCCAGGCTCAAAGAGACGAACGGATATTTTCATGACCCAAGGCTTACCTGCACAACCACAAGTCATTATGGGCTCTGGCTTGGTTGGACAACGCGGCGACTCTAGACAGGCGGTGCTAGCAGATGTAGAAGAACGGTAGGAATGGACGGGCATCGACAGGGATTCAGAGGGACCCGTTGAAAGACCATGTTTTGATCATCCGGTCTTCAAACACCTTGAAGTGCGAGGACATACACGGAGGCGATCAAATCTTGTGGGCAACGTGTGCGAAACTCTGCAGAGTACTCAATCCTAATCGATTAGCCGTGTCCACGGTCATGGAAACTTGAGCCAAAGGAACTGAAGTTATCCGAAATTCTCAACACAAATAATAATATTGATGTGGGAATTATTGACAACTCGGGTACGAGAACTGGTTGGCAGAACCATCTCGTTAACAACCAACCTTGTAGTAATATTTTGCTTTTAGCCTCTCTTGATATAGGAGAAAACTTGCTTTTCGCTAAAAACTTATAGCCCCACCTGCCATATATGCATATAGTATATTACTTTTCACGCCTCTCTTATGTGACTTGCCGGCATATTCAATATGCTAACCTACACGGCTGCAACGTCTTATGTTGCAGATATTTTTCTTCGACGAGTAAGAGTACGATTCAGGGTTACGGTCTACACTCAACTTGCCGGTGGTGTTTATTGGGACTCCAATCCCTTGACTGCTTCCGCTGAGATATTTAAGGTATATATCAGTTTTACGCTATTTACATGTGATTGCACTTTGATATATACATTGATGTACTGTGTGTGGCAGCATACTGATCCAGGGATGGCACAGAAACACAGAGGCTTGACTCGTTTTGAGTCGGGTCGCTACAGAAATGGTATCAGAGGACATGTTGACTATAGGACGTGACCCAAGAAACTAGAAATTTCTTAGGATAGGATCTCTCTAAAAATTCTTGAATAACACCTTTTACTTCTCATCTCTTTTGATTTCAACAAACGATCTCTCTCACCTCAAATAGTTACACAATACCCTTACCCCTTTGACCTCGTGAAGGATCAACCGACTCCCACTTCAAAGTAACGAGGGTTTCATCATGGAGTTGAAGCTACATAAATTGTAGACTCTCAAGACCCAAACAATTCAAATACCTGAAGTGTTCGAATAATTATATGACCATTAGTAGTCCAAACCGCTTTTATATACTCACGTTAGATACGATGATTTGTGAGCCGTCATTGGTGTGTGTTTTCCGACGACCACAAATAAAACCCATTCTCAAAAATATTGTTTGTATCGTGTGTATCTCCCTCTCTTACCCGTCTCATCCCCAAAACCTCAACCCTACCAGATGGAGTATGAAGCTGGACTTGTAGTCTTTGGACCAATGACCCAGCTGGAGGCCGATATATGGATTCAAAACATGGAGAACCACTTCGGGAGCAACTTGATCTCAAGGAAGTATGAAGTGGAACACGCTCTTCAGTACTTTACACAAAGTGCTGCAATCTGGTGGAAAATGCATCATGACATACAAGGATATAGTGGAGCAGAAAGTGGGGACGAATTCAAGAACACTCTGTTAAGATCCCGACTTATTCAGAAGTGCTATGATAATCCGAAGGAGAGGACTTGTGCATGCAAGATCTGTGGAGAAATAGGACACACCCAGGAAGAACACAAGGATGGATGCACTCATTGTGAAGAAAATCACCCAGCAGAGGAGTGCCCAAGTAGTCAGGTGACTTGTTTCCTTTGTGAAGGAACCACCCACTACCCAGTTAAGTGTCACATTTACCCCAAGGTGCAACAAGTTGTCAAGCAGCAGAAATATGCAGTGACGGAAACCCTCAAGAAGAAGATTCTAGAAGGACCGGTGATGAACGAAAATATTGAAGACCCTGATGGACAAGGTCTGACCAGATTTTTTCTCCAATGCAAGCTACTCATGTGGAGAAGAAGGACATTATTCACAGGATTGCACGAAGAGAAGCCAAGAGTATCTTGGAAACTTCCCGACAGAAGAAGTGGAGTTTGATCCACTTGAAATAGAAGAACTGGCCAAAATAAAGGAGTCTGGAAAGAAGAAAAAGTACCCTCGGAAGAACCAAATCTCTGCAGACATAGACCTGAGTCATGTCAGATGTTACAAGTGTATGAAATTTGGCCACCACAAATACATGTGCTCAGGAAGGAAGCTGGGAACCCAACGAACAAAGGCAAACACTAAAACGGCTCGAGACTTGTCAGAACTCATTTGCTTTTGTTGCAAGGAAGCAGGACATTTTGCCAGCAATTGTCCACAAAGGAAGAAAGCTAGAATGGAGTAGTTAAGCTTTGACCATGGCAATATGTGTAATCCAAAGCACTCTTGGTTTTCATAAGATCATGGAGAGAAATTTTTTGTAACAGAAGTCCCTGAGATTGTAATAACATCATGAATAAATGGAATTTATTGTCTCATGATTGCCTATGTTGAAACTGTATGCGTTGTTTTTCTACGAACAAAGATCTCTGAACAATTATGAGGATATGAGAAAATACGGTCTATGCAGGCATGAGTATAATTCATTTAAGTGTGGTAGTAATCAGTAAACCCACAGGATCCACTGAGTAGGAATGTACCATGATTACCAAGGAGACACATACATTCCTCTGAGTACCTATTTACTGACACCTACAGATGACAACTCTCTACGAGTCATTCCTCAAGGGCCCCGAAACGATCATGACCCTGACCAGTGAGCATGATTACCCGAAAATCCTGAAGGACATGATGAAGCACATTCCTCTTGAAGGAGATGCAGTCTACAAAGGCTACCCATTCATGGAAAGTGGAGTACAACTTTGGTACGTGGAAGTACACCTCCACCATGTGAAAGGAGTTTGTCCAAAGACTATGGAGCAATACTTTTTCATTTCACGTGTACCACGAGCAACCTTCTTTGATGCTGTTCGTGAAGCTGCCATGAAAGCCATACGTCAGATTGGAGAGATACTTGAAGCAAGACTCCGTCATACCCAGGAATACCTGAGTGAAGTGCATGCGGAGATGATGGAGATGAAGCTCATGACCACCATGATGAAGCGAAAGATGGATGATTTCAAGGAGCACCTCGGAAAGTTCGAGTGGAACTAAAGTACCTCCAAGAGAGATGAATGAATAATGTTGGCAGAAATGCTCGACCATACCGAACAATGTGGATGGCAGCATTTGTAATAAATTACTTATGAGTTGGAATTTTGAAGAAAGCAAGGATGTAATAAAGGATTGATTATGAAATGAATATGAATTATGGAAGAAGCTATGATGGATCAGCAAACGTTTTTTAGGAATATACGAAAGCCAGAGTTGTGAAGATACGATAGATGTTTTGTTTAGCTTGCAGAACCAATGGTTTATCCGAACACCGTTCGCGGACAAGAGAAATTCTGCAACGGTTGTCAGGATGCCCAAGTGTTAGAATACGAGATTCACTAAGCCTTATACAAGGTAATGATTTCAGTGCGACATGGCTTGGCCACCATGACGACTTACTATTATCATTCTATTGCTATTTGGAATGGTAAATCTGAGAGACTTACCCATAGTGAGAGACGACGTTCTTTGAAGCTTTTGTTTAAGCCTTAGAATGGTATACTGAAAGCCCCATGTACATGGCACCTGTGGTCACGCGTAAGAAATTTTACGGTGAGGATGAAACCAAGACCCCTCTCTCTGCAGGATAACCACAAATGGTAGACCACCATGAGAATCGTCGATAGGTTATTTAGAATTGACCACAAGACTGTCACTTAAGAAGACCCAGTAACGGAAGAAGCTTATATCAACAGAGGAACCCTCGATTTTGATGGAAACGTTATGAATATAACGGAAGAGCATCACCAAATGATTTAGTATGAAGACTACGAGAAGTCAGTTGCCAAAACCCCACAGGATCGTTAAAACATTTTGAGGGACGAGTAATCCTTATTTTGAAATGTGCTAGCATCCCACTTTGCCGGAGGTTGGGTTTGTTAGAAGACCACCAAACCCTAACCTTTCTTTCTAGCCTCTTAGAATCTCGAGGACGAGATTCATTTTAAGTGTGGTAGGTTTGTAACATCCCAAATTTTGGAATGTTAATATAATTATTAGATTGTTTGTTGTTTGCTTGAGTGATTGAAACTTGTGTGAAATTTGAAACTTTTCAAAAACTTTTGAATGAGAGGGAATAAAATGACATGACTTTCCCCTTCTCCGGTGAATTCAAATTCAATCTTTTAAAAGCAAAGAGAGAAGATGACATGACTTCTTCAACTATAAAGAATTTGATAGGAGATATTTGCATTTGAATTCTTTTGCATTTCTATTTGTTTTCTTCGTGCAAGAAATGCCGGGAAATACATTCTGTCAAACAGAAAAGAGAGGAGGAACAAGACCCTCAAACACACGGGCATTTTGAAATTTATTTGAACCCTAAAACTTAGAGGGTCATTTGAAAATTATTTGCAAAAGAAAATAAATCTTTTAGGCAATTTTGTGAAAATAATTTTTTCTGAAGTTTTTATTTTTGCCATGGAAAAATGCCCATCATTTAGATTTTATTTTTCTGATAATTTTAGTATATAGAAACTCTATATTCCGAGTTGATTTGATTTCCCTTTTATCGTTTTAGTTTCCTAGTTTTGAAAAAGGAAAGAAATCGTGTTTAAACGGAAATAAACGGTGGCCCTTTAAGACCTTTCCTTCTCTCTGGCCCAACAAGATCTTCTTCTTCCTCTATCTCCTTCCTCACGTGCACTGGACATTCCTTAGCCATGGACAGAGAAATCCTCACCTCCGGGATTCGCGAAGTTCCTTCCCTCCTAGCCTCTCCCGTCGCCCCTATAAGAAGGCCCCGGTCCTCCTCGTTCCATTCCCGTTGGAACCGCCGCCTCTCCCCACCTCCTCCTCCCCCTGTGGGCCTCGCCGAAGTTCATCCCCGGGAGAGCCTCGCCGGACTCCTCCTGCCTCGCCCCAGCCCCACCTCGCCACCTAGCACCCCTGCCGCACCTCCCCACCCCTCTGGCCCCTCCTCCTCCGCCGCCCCACCCCACCACCTCGCCCTGCACCTCGCCGGAGCTGCGGCCTCCTCCACATCGCCCCTACCAGGAAGCCCCTGCTCCGCCCGTCGCCCCCCCCTGCACCCCTCTCCATCTCCCCCTCGCCTCCCCCCCAGGAGCCCCCACCCCACCCCTCCTCCACCGCCCCCCCTCCTTCGCCACCCCACCCCGCCGGAGTTGCCCACCTCGCCGGACAAGGACTCCAGCCCCTGCAGTCACGATAAGGCTCCTCCTCCTCCTGTTTTTTTGGTTTGCCTATTAGATCAAGATCTATCGTGTAGATTAGAAGGGCATACCCCTTCGGTTCTTTGACAAGAACCGGCCATTTATTTTTATTAACGCAGCGCACAGTCCCTAGCCAATCAGAGATCGCCACGTGGCCCGTTCATTAGTTAGCTTTTATTCATTTTTTCTGTTTAGTTCCAAAAAACAGAAAAGTTCCAATTTTGTTTAGTCCATAACTTTTGATCCATAAGTCCAATGGGGTTGATTCTTTTTCCAGTAGATCACAAATGTTCGGTAGTTTTTAAAAACATATAATTTGTTTAAACCTTGTTTTGAATTAGATCAGATTTAGTTTAAACCTTGTTTTGCTTATTCCAGGAGTTTAAAAATAGCTTTTAATTTGATTCCTTTTGCTACTGATCACTAGTGATCTTATTTATAAGTGGTAAAAATTTCAGATTTGTTTGAGTATTTTAGCTCACTGTGTCTTGTGAAACAATTTCCGTTTCACCTCTTTTAGGATTATGGCTATTACTTTTTCTATAATTGTTTTTAAATTATTTTCTTTTATATTTCAGAAAGATTATGTTTTGTTTCAGTTAGTAAACAGTAGGTTTGCAACAAGTTTTGATTTTTTTTTTTTTATCATGAAATCAATTCTAGTTCCTTAGTAACTCGCAATTGGTTTCTCCACTGTTTCAAATCCCGTTTGGAAATACTATCAAATAGTTTTGTGAAAAATACTTTATTTTATCTTAGTTCCTTGTTATTATTTTCTGTTGGACAAAAACTATTTAGTGTTTGATGTAGTAGAAGACTCCTAGCTTTAGTGAAGTTTCTTTCGGATTCTTATTCGCTCTCTCTTTTGTTTTGATTGCTAGAATGATTGCTAGTATGAGTGCTTATGTGAATGATATGTTTGTTATATAGATTTCATTGGAGAGTGACGAGTAGTCTATCAAGTTATTTCTCGAGAAATTCTTCTTCGTCAACATCACCAGGCAAGTTACTTTGATCATACTATCACCTATGTTTTATGCATCATAGTTCTACCATCCTAAGCCCAATTGCATGCTGAGTAGGTACTTGGAAATTTTAGTATAGATTGTAGTATCATGTGGTAGGCACACAACAACCCCGATACTTGGCCCCGAGACGACAAATTTCATATTGCTATGCTTGAGTAGACGGGATTTCGGTTGAGTGCATAACACGAGTGATGCAAGGTTGATTAAATAATCAAGATCGGTTAAGACAAGACTTTTCAAGACCTCAGACGCAATGCAACTCTGGGTGAAGGACGGTTGATCGGCTCCCTAGAGAACCTAGTGGATGACCCGGGATGCTGGAGAGGCCATGACATCCTGCGGAAAGCTTCACCCAGGCTCAAAGAGACAGACGGATATTTTCAAGAGCCAAGGCTTACCTGCACAACCACAATTCATTATGGGCTCTGGCTTGGTTGCACAACACGGCGACTCTAGACAGGCGGTGCTAGCAGATGTAGAAGAACGGTAGGAATGGATGGGCACCGACAGGGATTCAGAGGGACCTGTTGAAAGACCATGTTTTGATCATCCGGTCTTCAAACACCTTGAAGTGCGAGGAAGTACACAGAGGCGATCAAATCTTGTGGGGAACGTGTGCAAAACTCTGCAGAGTACTCAAACCTAATCGATTAGCCGTGTCCACGGTCATGGACAACTTGAGCCAAAGGAACTGAAGTTATCTGAAATTCTCAACACAAATAATAATATTGATGTGGGAATTATTGACAACTCGGGTACGAGAACTGGTTGGTGGAACCATCTCGTTAACAACCAACCTTGTAGTAATATTTTGCTTTTAGCCTCTCTTGATGTAGGAGAAAACTTGCTTTTCGCTAAAAACTTATAGGCCCACCTGCCATATATGCATATAGTATAGATGATTACTTTTCACTCCTCTCTTATGTGACTTGCCGGCATATTCAATATGCTGACCTACACGGCTGCAACGTCTTATGTTGCAGATATTTTTCTTCGACGAGTAAGAGTACGATTCAGGGTTACGGTCTACACTCAACTTGCCGTTGGTGTTTATTGGGACTCCACTCCCTTGACTGCTTCCGCTGAAATATTTAAGGTATATATCAGTTTTACACTATTTACATGTGATTGCACTTTGATATATACATTGATGTACTGTGCGTGCCAGCATACTGATCCAGGGATGGCATAGAAACACAGAGGCTTGACTCGTTTTGAGTCGGGTCGCTACAACAACAACGACAATGAAAAAACAAGAACAAGAACAAAACTAGCAACTGCAACAAGAACAACAAAAACAACAACAACGACGACGATGGCGAGGACAAGATGATGACTACGATGATGATGACGACAACAATGATAACAACGACAATGACGAGAACAACGACAACAGAGACAACAACAACAACAATAACAACGATAACAACTACAACAACGAAAAAAGCGACAGCAACGACAACAAGAACAAGAACAACAACAACAACAATAATGACGACGACGACAATGACCATAACGGCAACAACGATATCAACGACAACAACAAGAACACCAAAAACAATAACAAGAACAACAACATGAACAGTCAAGAACAACAACATGAACAGTCAAGACGACGACGACAACAACAACAACAACAATAGAAACAACAACAACAACAACAACAACAACATCAACAACAACAACAACAACAACAACAATAACAACAACAACAACAACAGCAACGACTACCACGACGATGATGACTATAACGACGATAATGAAGACGATGACGACGATGATGACAACGACGATAACAACGACAATAAAAAAACAAGAACAAGAACAGAACTAGCAGCTGCAACAAGAACAACAAAAACAACAACAACGACGACGATGGCGACGACAACGATGATGACTACGATCATGATGACGACAACAATGATAACAACGACAATGACGAGAACAACGACAACAGAGACAACAACAAGAACAACGACAACAACAACAACAATGACAACAACGACAACAACAACAATAACAACAACAACAACAACAAACAGGACGACGACGACAACAGCGACAAGGACGATGACGATGACGATGACGACGGCGACGACGACGACAACAACAACAACAACAACAACAACAACAAAAACAACAACAACAATAACAACAACAACGATGACGAGGATGATCACGATGACGACGACGAAGACGATGATGACGGCCACAACAACAACAGTTGCAACAACAATGATGACGACAACAACAACAACAATAACAACAACAAAAACAATGAACAAGACGAACACAACAACAATGATGAAAAGAACGACAATGACGAGAACAACGACAACAACGACAAGGACGAGAAAACCGACGAGGACAGCAAAAGCGCCAGCAACGACAACAACAACAACAACAACAACAACAACAACAACAACTATGATGACGACAACAATGACGACGACAACGACAACAACGACAACGACGACAACAACGAGAACGATGACAACGACAACAACTGCGACAGCCACAACAACAACGACAAGAAGAACGACAAGAACAACATCGACAACAACAACAACAACGACAACAACAATAAGGATGACGACAACGATCACAACAACGACAACGACAAGAACAATGACAACACCAACCACAATGAGAACAGACACAATGACAACAACAACAACAATAACCACAACGACAACAGAGACAACAACGACGACGACAACAACAACAACAACAACAACAACAACAACAAACACGACGATGAAGACGACGACGACAACAATAATAGCCACAACAACGAGAACAACAACAACAACAACAACAACAATGACGATGACGACGAGGACGACGACAATGACGAAAACAATGATAAGGACGAGAACAACGACAACAACAACAACAATAGCAACGATAACAACTACAACAACGACAAAAGCGACAGCAACGACGACAACAACAACAACAACAACAACAACAACAACAACAACAAGAACAAGAACAATAACAACGATGACGACGACGAAGACGACGACAACGACAACAACGGAAACAACGATAGCAATGACAACAACAAGAAGATGAAAAAGAAAATAACAAGAACAACAAGAACAACAATAAGAACAACAACATGAACAGTGAAGACAACAACGACGACCACGACAACAACAACAGCAATAGAAACAACAACAACAACAACAACAACAGCAACAACAATGAAAACAAAAACAGCAACGACAACCACGACAACGACAATAACGACGACAATGAAGACGATGACGATGATGACAACGACGACGACAACAACGACAATAAAAACAAAAACAACAACAGAACTAGCAGCTACAACAAGAACAACAAAAACAACAACGACGACGACGATGTCGACGACAACGACGATGACTACGATGACGATGATGACAACAATGATAACAACGACAATGACGAGAACAACGACAACAACGACAACAACAAGAACAACGACAACAACAACTACTATGACAGCAACGACAACGATAACAACAACAACAACAACAACAAAAACAACAACGACGACGACGACGACGACAACAAGGACAAGGACAAGGACGACAACGATGTCGATGACGACGACGACTACGAAGAAGACAATGACAACCACAACAACAACAATATCCACAACAACAACAACAACAACAACAACAACAACAACAACAAAAACAACAACGATGACGACGACAACGACGACGACGACAAGGACGATGACTACGAAAACGCCAACAATGACGAGGACAATAACGATGAAGAGGACGACCACCACCACGAAGACGACGACGACAACCACAACAACAACAACAACAACAACAACGACAACAACAACAACAACAACAACAACAACAAAAACAACAACTACTACTACAACAAGAATAACAACAACAACAACAACAAAACAACAACAACGACAACGACGTCAACAACAATGATGAAAAGACGATAACGACGAGAACATCGACAACAACAACAACAACGACGACGACGACGACGACAATAGGAACAACAACAACAAATGTGCCAGCAACGACAACAACAACAACAATAACAACAACAACAACAAAAACAACAAGAACAACAACAAGAAGAAGAAGAAGAAAGAAGACGATGATGATGACGACGACAACAACAACCACAACAACAACAAAAACAACAACAAATAACAACAACGTGTGAGGCAATCCACCAAAAGAAGGAGTAGGGTTTTACGCTTCGTAGCGGCCCGAACCTGGGTAAATTGTTGTGTTCTGTGCTACCCTCACCTTCAAGTGAGTCCTTAAGTGTTTCCATCGAGTAGCGGGCTAGGTGAGGCTGAGCGAGGAGAGATTGTCGTACACGCCCCTGTGTTCGATTCCTTAGGGTTCTGCGGAGCCCGAAATCCAAAATTTGGCGTGCTAGGTAGGGGGCGTGTCGAGGTCTCTCCCAAGGTTTGGCTCACCGAAACTGAACGCGCCCATGGCAGGGAAACGACGAGTCCACGCGGAGAGTCGGGCTGCCCGCATGGAGCGGACGGTGCGGGCGGGCCACGACGCCCAGCTGCATCCCGCCACCTCGACGGCCGACGTCCATGCTGGACAGGCTTCCGGCAGACGCCGGGGGTTGCCATCTTCACCAACCATGCAGCATCCCTGCGCCACCCTGGACCTTCCACGCGTCATGCTGGACTCTTCCCTCGTCCGAGCTTGTCAACACCCGACACATAGGCATGATGCGCTGCTGGTGGCGTACGAGCTCAGTCACCAGCAGACCGCACATTAGCGCCGCGTCAGAGGTCACGCGCGCCACCTCAGGCTCTTCGCCGTCGGCGAAGCCCGACCTCGTTCCCGCTCGAACCGTGTGCGTCAGCACGTATCGCTAGGGCTTGCAACGGGAAGACTGCGCGGGCGCTCCCTAAACCTCCAGCTGGGCTCACCCCTACTAGAGATCCGGTGGGAGCAGATGGGGTGCAAGACGCGGCCCCGATGGCAGGGCGTCACCCAGGTTCCCCGGCGCACTTCACGAAGTGTGGAGGGAGTACCGGAGGCTCGACTACATCAACCCTCGGGGGCTCATATGGTCCGACGACAACCATATCGGCAGACCTACGAGCCATGGAGGAGACCATGCGGACCGTCACTACAACATGAGACACGAGCGCGACTCCACGGACAACCCCAACGCGAACAGGTATGAACAACTCCATGGAGGTGATTCGAGGGGGTGGCTTAGTGAGGACGCCCAGCTCGTGTGCACTCGCGCGGCGCACCTGCTGGTTGGGAGCTGCCCCATGCACACGTCTGGGTATGGGGACCGGGGACCTCTCACCTTGGACAGGGTGGACGCACCCTCATGTCCAGGTCTATGGCCCCAGCCTGGGGACTGAGGGTGGAACATACAACCATGTTCCCGGGCCAGACAATCCCAACCTGGGGGACGGAGGTGGTATACCCACCCCACCTCCAGGGTGCGCAACGCCCACTTGGGAACGGAGGGTGGAACACACGCCCATGTCACAGATGCAGGCTTTGTTCGGTTACCAGCAGGTGTTCGGGTACCCGTCGCTGCCCTTAGGCTGGGCTAGCCCGGCCTTGGGGCACGGCCCATGTTACCAGTCAGGGAACCCGGGGGTCCCCAGCGAGACGCGCTGGGGAATCGCCCCGCGGATTCAGCACCCACCACGTGGGCAAGTCTTCTGGCCGATGGGTGCGGGGGGCTCCCCCTCGCTGGAGGAATCGCTCAGGGCGGGCCATGTCATGCCGCTACAAGCCGAGGGACCGTGAGCGGGGCGCACGCCCATGGGGCCCGCATCCCCGGGCCCTGCATCAACGGTAACACCTCGACGCCGCCCCCGCGTTGCCCCGGCGCCACCTCTGCATCGACCCTCCATCGTCCTTCATCTCTTCCGGAACCTACTTCATCCCATGACAGTCTCACGTAATAACGAGCTGAGGTTGTATACGCCCAGGACCCCCCGAGGACGCGGAGGGGGTCCACACCACGCCTAGTGGACAAGACGGAGGAATCAACATAGTCCCCTATTGACTTCCGGAATCAGGTGCCTAATGCCTCGGGGGTAGGGACACTCGCGAGGCCAATGCGTCCTCGTGACCTCCCATATACACACCCACCGTGACACTCTCATGTAATAACGAGCCGAGGCTGCATACACCCAGGGCCCCAGTGGACGTGGAAGGGGTCCACCCCACACCTAGTGGTAGCCCTATGCTCAGCGCTCGGGGGAGATTGAGATGATGAATACCTAGGATGCCGGACGCGGCTTTTTCTCGTTTCTACATTGCGTTTTAAGTTGAGGCCCAATAGGGCCTTTCCCTTTCTGTTGTATGCTGAGCTGTCAAGGGCTTGCAGGTTTATCTACTTGATGTTTTGAAAAGAAAAGAATGGCGTTGATTTTGTTTCTATGTTCTCTCACTTTCTCGAACTCGTGTTCTCTTTCCCACTTTTGCTCTGATTGGTGTTTCACGGGAACCTCGGGAGGTCCCCGGTTCTCCCGAGGCAATCGCAAAAAGAGGCGGAATGCGGAATCGCTCGAGCGCCAGAAAGGGGGCTCCTGGACTCCGCCTCAGGAGCCTAACCGGTCATAATGCCACTCGCCACTGTTGGCGATGTCCGGGAGATCCGGTCGGCACCGGGATTGGTGGGCCCCTGCCATGTGAAGCGCGAGCTCTGTGGCGGCAGGGAAATGTCCAAGACTGGGGCCTGACGACGTAGAGCGGCATGACTGTCAAAGGGGGCTCTGGGGCCTCACTCATCACAGTGCCACTCGGCCCCCAAAGGCGCTGGGGCTTTACCTTGTGAGGAGAAACCTTGGTAACGAAATGCACCACACGACAACAGGGGAATGCGCGGGACTGGGACCTACAGACAGAGAGTACCGAAAGGGTCCTCAAACCGCCCCAAAACCAGGAAGGATACACCACGAACGAGCCCACGCTCGCAGGACAAATCCTCAGCATGGCGACATCACACGTTGGCAACACTTGCGGCCAGTATGGAAGCGTCGCACATTCCTCGTCATCAGGGAAAACGTTAAAAGGTATCCACCAGACATGACCTAGCTGTTGTTAAACTTTACACATGGACCTATCAGGAGGACGAGGCTGTGAATCATCAGGACACGTCGTCATCGGAGCCCACGTCACGGCACTCTGGAACAAGCCTTGTCACCAGGTCTTCCACATGAACCTCCACCCATTTGGCCAAGGCTCGAATCGTCTCTGGCACCGGATCCAGCACTAAAGCAAAGTCAAAGTCGGGGTCGAGGCGAATGAGGTGGCTGAAGACGTCCGAGGCGGACTGACTCAAAAGTTAGCGACGCTTCTCCTCCACAAGCGCAAGGGCCTTCTCGGCTCCCGCCTCAAGATTTCTCCACGACGCGGTAGAAAAATCCCAAGCACCTGGAGTCGTCGCGAAACATCTTGGAGCGCTCAGGTTGAAGGATGGGAGCGTGGGCTGCCTCTTCGGAAGCCTCTCCAACCAGGGAAGCCGCGCCTTTCACTTGTTTGCAGATATTAGACAGTTTACCAGCGGCAGTGGCCTGCGCGTCCAGCGCGGCCTGTCGGCTTTCCACTTCCTGATCCAGCCTTCTCTAGAGGGCAATGACCTAATCTTACAGGGAGCCTCGGCGCTTGAGGAAGCGGGACTCCTGGAGCCTCAATTTCGAACGGTAATCGAGAAGAAGGGAATGTCGAGTATCCGCCACCCCCTTGTCTATCTCCTCCTCAAGCTTCGCTTCACGAGAGGCAAGGGATTCCTCGGCAAGTGACAACTGGCGCTCCCTCGTCTCCAGACGCTCCTGCTCCAGGCACCGCTCCACCTCTACAAGAACAAGCAAGTCGGCGGTTGCTCGACGACCGGCGTGGAAGAACTCTGCCGGCAGGCCACCCAGGGAGGCCCTCGACGGAGCTTGCTCTTCAAGACAGGGGATGAGGGTGCACAGCTCCCTTTGGCGGTCTTCGGAGGCCCTACGCCGACAATCAGCCTCATGAGCCTCAGCGAGAGCGCACTCGCGGGCTTCTACCGCTACAGCGAGGAATGCCTCTGTCTGTCCGCGAGCGCCCTCCCGCTGCAGGCGGCCGAGGTTCACGGCGACCTCAAGCTAGCGCCAACCCGACGCAAGGTACTGGCGCTCACCTTCCCGGCGGGTTTCATGACTCCAAGCCCCGCCCCAGATGTTGAAGCGCGTCCGCAGCAGTGTGGAGCAAGCCCCATGGTGCGGTAGGCGAACCCGAGACAGGCTCCAGAAGCCAGCAGGGGTTCTCGCCTCCCGTACAACGAGGAGGAGAAGCGCGCAAGGAGTCACCCGGCCCGAGTCCATGCCCGGGGGCTGGGGCTCCCGTGTGGCCGTTTCATCGGCATTGAGCGCCCCATGGTGACCCTCATCTCCATGCTGGAGGGGTCCTAGGGGAAGGTGCGGCATGGCCCCAGGAGGGGCCACAGGCTAGGGGATAGGTATCTCCCAGAAGTACTGGAGGACGCCACTGAAGAAGACCGAAGAGGGTTCACGTGCATGAGGCTTAGGAGACTTAGCCCATTGGAGTGCAAGAGAAGAGGCCACGGGATGCCCGGCGACCTCTGGAGCAGGCGGCGCTGATCCACCTCCCCGGCAACCGAAGGGAAACCTGAAGAAGAAGGGTTAAGAAAATAAGCGCATAAAGGGAGGAGGAGGGGGAACACATGTGCTTAGTCGTCAATGCCAATCCACTTCTTCCTCGCCGGACACCCTCGTGCCGGGGGCGGCCGCCCTTGGGCAACCTCCTCTTCCACGAGGCTCGGGCAACCTAGCGGGGGCACTCGGGGGCCCTCGAGCGAGGCTCGGAAGTGGGGGCAGCGCTTTCCACCGTCTACCGATCACCACGACCAACCCCGGCTAGACGCGAAGCTAGAGCAAGGAGGACGGGCGGCGGCACAACCAGGGTCTTCCGGGGGCAAATCCCGGGTGGCGCGGCATTCAGGGAACGCCTTTCCCCCTCAGGAAGGAGCCCCCATTCTTAAAAGAGTGACATCTCCACTGCAAGAGCTCCCAGGGGCTTGAAGCTGTACAACGGCAGGCCGTTCGGGGGAAACTCATCAGTATTGCCACCGTTCAGCTGGTGAAGCAGCTCACGGAAGACATGAGGGGAAAAGGGGATGACTTGGGTCCTCATCGAGTTGTTGGGCCCTGTGTAGGCCCACATGGGGCGGGAGTGGCGCTGGAGGGGTGCAATCCGTCGACAGATAAACTCGCGCACCACCATCGCCATCGTCACCCCCGCACGCCTCACCTTTTCCAGCCGGATCAAGAACGGCGCGAGACGGGGGTCACTAAGCTCTTCGCGCTCCACCCCCGGTTCGGTGTCGCGGGGGTCGGCAGAGGTTGGAACAGAGCTCCAGCCTCGGCAGTCTCAACCTGCACCCACTGCCGCCGGAACCCTTCCGTTTCGGGGTGGAGCTCAGCGTATAGGACCCTGGGGGATGTTGCATCGTCAGTTCTCAAGGACGCGCACTCGGAGCACTACACCTCGGAAGTCAACTCAAGGGAGAAGAAATGGCACAGCAATGCCATGGAAGGAGTAACGCCAACAAAAGCCTCGCACAAGAACGCGAAGGCAGAGAGGAGGACCAAAGAACGGGGGTCAAGGTGGAGCGCATGGATGTGGTAATGTGGAAGCACTGCATTGATGAAGCCCGAGAATGGCGACACTGCACCGGATATGAGGGCATGAAAATGGAGAGGAACCGCGGGGGACGCCCTCTCCCCCCGAGGCCATGAGCTCGGCAGATTTGGGTGCCCCCCACTCATTGAGTTGGGAGCAACTACGAGCTGAACCTTCTTCAACCCCTCGAGGTTCACCACCGTCGAGCGTTCCAGCACGGGCCAGGGCGCTGCCGGGACGGTCGGGCCCCACGATCCGCCACATTTCCCCCCTTTTTGAGGCAAGACGGAGAGACCAAGGAAACAATGGCATGACGCGCGTGGGTCAGAGGAAGAACCGGTGGCCGGATCGACACAAGGAAGAGCCGGCGGCGGAATGGATAGGGGGCGGAGACGGTCGGCAGACGCAGGTTAGGAGATGTTGCACAGAGATGACGGACTCGTCGTTTTAAAGTCCCGGCCCACAGGTGTTTAGTGCCCGCGACGCTTCGGGCCACCGTCAAGGCTCCGCCAAGAAGCCAACCCAGGCGCGCGTTTAGCCCGGGGGCTACTGTAGGCATTCTGCGAATGGAGGTACCCAAACCTGCCTACCTGCGGCCCCGGGACGACCCGCTTCACCAACCCAAGATCAACTGGTGCGACGTCGCCCGAGAAGGCCCTCACGAGGAGGAGCAGCATCAGGACCCGCCAGGGACCTCCTCAGGACCCCTCCGGAGTGGCGGAAATTCCAAGGCAAGGCTGTGCCTCAGGAGTCAAGGGTGACGCCAGGAAAGGACAGGCGAGGAGCAGATGGCAGGATGAGGCAGTTTCCCCTTTAGTCCGAAGGAGGTGCGAGCGTACGAGGGTTCCAAAGGCATCTTCCAAAGGTTTCCCTTCTGGTGCAATGAAACCACCGCCGCCCGCGAGTAGGGCAAACTTCATCCTCGGGCCCTCCCTGCAGTGCGGGCAAGTACTTTGCACGCGAAGACCACCTTTGGGTAGGGGCGCATGTTCCCCTGCCCCCCATTAAAATTGGCCGATGTGGGTTCCCTTCCAGTCTGTCGGGGAAAACCAACACCTATCGGAAACTGAAGTAGTCCCTTGATCATTTGGCGGGGAGAGAGAGATGTGGCATCGAGAGCGGAACTAGCGATCAACACCGGCAAGGTCCTTTTTACCGGGTTCGGGCCACTTAACGCGTAAAACCCTACTCCTGCTTAGTTTGTATTGTAGGCTTAGTGTATGGTGGTTTTGCTACCGTAACTTAGTAGGTGATTAGGGAGTCTCCGATCCCCCAAAAATTCAACCCCTAAGAATGAGTTTTGAGCCTCCTTTTATGGGCAAAGGGGTCACCAACAGTGTGCTCACGGGATGCACGTCGAACATTGTTCACCGCTCTACTTCGATGGTGATGTCAGGGGCAGTAAATGCCTTGTGTGACCCTTGACCTACCGCATGATGGTTGCGACACGTACCCAGGTGAATCGACACCTGGGCCTTGTGATGCACACGAGGGATGTGCTGGAGTGGTCGAATTGTGGTAGAAACTGGTGGGGACACCTGGCGAGCGAACAGGGGCTTGCTGGCCTAGAGCCTCCATCGAGTGACTTGGTCATATCCCCGGCAAGGAGGGCTTGCCGGGAGCCTTGAACACTTTTCGATCAAGGAGGGCTTGCCGGGGGGCTTCGCCAGTCTGTGCGAGCCTTCCCGGCAAGGGATCTTGCCGGGGTCTTGCTATTTTTCGGGTAGTCTTCCCGACGAAGCGGACTTGCCGGGCCCTCGGGAACCTTCCCAGCAAGGAGGGCTTGTTGGGGCCTTGCGTCTGGAGCCCTTGTGCTCCATGCCCCTCACAGTGAGGGAAGGGCATGGCCTCGGCGGATCTTGGACTGCCTTTCTGCTGCTCTTCGCAGTACACTGCCATCACGGCGTCTTCGATGCCCATGCACAAGTCTGGGGAACACGGGACCCCAGTCCCTAGTGCACCAACAGGAGCCCCTGGGCCTGGGCCACGCACGCGTGCGGGGCGTTGCTGGGGTAGGCCCAAAGTACTGCATGGCCTTCCTCAGCAGGGGACTCTCTAGCGTTGGAGCCGTTGTGGGCGGCCCTTCCCCCAGTCGCGCATCAAACGCGCGAGGTGGAGAAGTGTGCGCATAGTAGCCTCCCCACCTCCCGACGCTTTACTACCACGCGGGAAGCATGCACAGTAAAGGTCAGGCA
>NC_058521.1:281269171-281271671 GCF_904849725.1 Hordeum vulgare subsp. vulgare | reverse complement strand
AACGACGATGAGGACAACAACGACGACGAGGACGATAACGATGACAACGACGGCCATGAAGATGATGGCGACACCCACAACAACAAAAACAACAACAAGAACAACAACGACAACGACAACAACAACGACAACAACAACAACAACAATGCCGACGACGACGACGACGACAATGAAGACAACAACAACAACAACGACGACAACAACGACAACAGCGACAACAACAAAGAGCCAACTATGACGACGACGACGACAACAACAACAACAACAACAACAACAACAACAACAAGAACGAAGACGACCATGATGATGATGACGACGACGACAACAACAACAACAATGACAAAAACAACAACAAGTAACAACAACAACACAACAATAACAACAACAACTACACAATAACAACAGCAACAACAAGGACGACGATGACGATGATGACGACAACGATGACAACAAGGATAATGACAAGAACTATGGCAACAGCGAGAATAACAACAACCACAACGACAAAAGTGACAACGACGACAACAAGGAGATCAACGACGACGACAACAACAACAACAACCAAAAACCGAAGACGACTACAATGACGAAACCAATGACAATGATGAGAACAACGAGAACATCGACTACAACAACAACAACGAAAATACCAACAAGAATGACAACAGTGATAGCAACAACCAGAACAACAACAATAACAAGGACGACAACGACGACGATGACAACTACGACAATGACGAGAACAACGAGAAAAATGACAACAACAACAACAATGATAACAATGACATCAATGACAAGAACCTCATCAACGACAACAACAAGAAAGAAACAATGAGGACGACGACGCGCGGACGACAACAACAACAAAAATACAACAACAACAACTACTACTACAACAACAACAACAACAACATCAAAAACAGTAACAACAACAACACCACCACCACCAGCAACAACAAACACAACAAGAACAACAACCACAACAAGAACAACAACCACAACAACAAGAACAACAACAACAACAACAACAACAACAACAACAACAACAACAACAACAACAACGACGACGACAACAACCACGACAACGAAGACAACAAAGACAACGACAACAACAACAAAGAGAACAACGACAACGACGAGAAGAAAGAGAAAAACAACAACAACGAAAACAGAGACAATAACAACAACAACAATAACCACAATGACAACAGAGACAACAACGATGAGAACAACAACAACAACAACAAACACGATGATGACGATGATGAAGATGACGACGACAACAACAACAAAAAACAACAACAACAACGACGACGACGACGAAGACGATGACGACGACCACCACCACGAAGACAACGACCACCACCACCCCAACAACAACAACAGCCACAACTACAACAAAAACAGCCGCAACTACAACAACAACAACAACAACAACAACACAAACAACAACAACAACAACAACAATAACAACAAGAAGAAGAACAAGAAGAACAACGACGAAAACGAGGACAACAACGACAACAACAACAATAACAACAACAAGGACGTCAACAGTGACAACAACGACAAAAGTGACAACAATGACAACAACAACAACAACAACAACAACAACCTCAACAAAGACGACGATGACGACGACGACAACAACAACAACAACAACAACAACAACATCATCAACAACAAGAAACAACAACACCATCAACAACAACAACAACAACAACAAAACAACAGTAACAACAACTACTGCAACAAGGACGACGACGAGAACGACGGCGACAACGACAAGAACAACAATAACGAGAAGAACGACAACAATGATAACAACAACAACGACGACAACAACGACAACAAGGCAACAATGACAACAACAACAACAACAACAACAACAACAACAACAACAACCACAACAACAACAAAAACAACAACGACAACGACGACGAAGACAATAACAACAACAAAAACAACAATAACAACGAAACAACAACAACAACAAGGACGATGACGACAACGACAATGACGAGAATAATGACAATGACGAGAACAACGACAACAACGACAACAAAAACAACAAAAACAATGACAGCAACAACAAAAACGAAAACAGCGACATCAACGACAAGAACAACAACAACAACGACGACGACAACAATGACAATAAGGTTATCAACGACAACAATAACAACAAAAACAACAAAGACGATGATAACGATGACAACGACGACGACGATGATGACGACGATGATGATGACGACAACTTCGATCACGACGACGACGATGACTACAAAACAACAACAACCATAAGGGCGACGACAACAACGATTACAACAACGACAACAATGAGAATGACTAGAACAACAAGAAGAACGATAACAACAATAACAACAATGAGAACATCGACATTAGCGACAACAGTGATAACAACGACAACAACAACAACAACAACAACAACAATAACGAAGACGACGACGACGCCAACAACAACAATAACAACAACTTA
>NC_058521.1:281259171-281264171 GCF_904849725.1 Hordeum vulgare subsp. vulgare | reverse complement strand
GTTTTACTCATCAAGCTGCCCGTACCTGGGTAAAAAGGACCTTGCCGGTGTTGATCACTAGTTCCACTCTCGATGCGATACCTCTCTCTCCGCGCCAAACAATCAAGGGACTCCTCAAGTTTCCCATAGGTGTTGGTTTTCCCCGATATCTTTGGCGCGCGAGGTAGGGGGAGCGATGGTTGAGAGCTTCTTCGCAGATTCAAGCAACCTCCGCGTGAGATCTTGGGAGATTGAGCGCACCACTTCGGTCCCTCGAAGCAGGGTGTAGCGGTGGTCGCTCTACTTCACGACGGCCTCCTGACGCGTGCGCGAGCGCCCTGCTACGCGAACGCAGGCTAGGGGGACGGAGACCTCGAGCTCGAATGCATCAGGGTAACGCACCGCTCTGGGACAGTGCGCTGCTGTCGAGGCACGCCTAGGGGCTGCGGTGAGGCCTCCGGCGAGGCCGCTGGCGCATACTCCGACCGACGCACCTCCACGGAGAGGTGCATAGCCGTCGAGAATGTGCCTACGGGCCCTGGAACGCACGCACGAAGTCCAGCCGAACGCTTTCCCCGCCGGAAGCATCACGTCTTCGCCAAAGGTGCGCTCGGGGGCTCCGTCAGCACGGCCAGGCAACACCGGAAATGGAGTTATGCTCCGGCAACCCCCCTCCTATACGACAGTCGAGAACTGTCGGCAAATACCTTGCCGGAGGGGAAGTTTCCCGAAGAGTATGGTCTCCTGCTTGCTAGGGATCTGAGGCCCCGGCAAAGGACCCAAGCGCCGTGAGGAGAAGTGCCATGGCACGACAGATAAGTGATAAATATTTCATAATGAGATTTCATAGTAGATAGGCTGTTCCCTTTGTGGAAGATCCCAAACCTTGTTTGAGAAACCTACACGTAGATGGAACATTGTGAGGATCAGTGCGCCTTAGTTCTGTTTCGAACTAGTTCAAGGGACTGAACGGCCACACAGAGCCTTACCACTGTTTCGAACCTGTTCAATAGTCTAAGTGCCTACATACCACCTTATTTCGCCCCGAGCCGCACTTGATGATCTAATGGTTGCACTTAGTGCGGCAAGGAGCCTTGCGGGTAACGACCCCTCAAGCGAACTGCTAAGGATCTTTTCCTCAAAGCATTAGCGGTAGGACCAGTCATGCGGGCAAGCTTCCGGAAAATGCTAAAGGCGTATCATTCAAGGAGAAGGCTCAGACGCAAGGGAAACAACATTTGATTCATTTGTTTGAAACAAACTCAGATATATTACATGAATGATTTTTGCTACTCTAACCTATTACACTGTCTTTCAGCGAGGGACATGCTCGCCGGACAGATGTTCAAGATGACAAAAAGCGGGATGACCCCCGGTGCAACCAAGGCTGGTTTCTCCTGGACCAGCACTACGCGGAGGAGAACGGGGGCGGAAGAAGAAGCTAGAGCCCACGATCGCACCTCCTCAAAGACGAGGCATCGATTCGGGCTATTGCAGAGTAACCCCACCGGGCAGGGGAGAGGTGTGAGCGGGCCTCAGCGGCAGGGCCGACAGTCAATCGCAGCTCGGGGAGTCGTACTCCGACCTGTCCCCCGAGATCCTGACGTGCCAAGAGTTCCACTGCTGCCGCTGTCCTCCTCGTCGCTATCGCTCGAGGAGGGACATTCGGCGCCGCTCGAGCTCTCTACACAGGAGCCGAGACGCACACCTGAGCACCCGTAAAACTTGACGGATAGCATATTATCCTCCCCTAGCTTGAACCAGAGGATATTCCTATCCTCGAGGCTTCAGGCGCGGGCGAAGGCTTTCCAGCCTGCCCGAGCAACATGGAGCGGCTCTTCGGGTACTCCGCGTGCACTTGCATAACGTCGTTGGAGCAACAGTACGCCTGCAACCATAAGACAGGTTGTTGGTGGCCTCCATCGCCCAAGCAAAAGGTCGAGGGAGATGCAAATGGACCTGCGGGACGCCGTGCAGCTCCATGGCAAACTCTAGCGCCGTCCCGTCCGAGTACCTGCCAAGCACGGGAGAAGATGGACGGGCTGGAGTAGCACTCCACCTCCCCCGACCACGGCCTCCGTGGCGACCGCGGCTCCTTGCCCCTCCGCCATCACTGACGCTCGTGCCGCACTCCGCAGCTGCACACCTTGAAGTTGTGGCATGATCGAAGTGGGATCCACTTGCCGCCATGGCGGCCGATGGTGGCCTCCCACGTCCCCTAGCCATGGTTAGGGGCGAGCGCCACCTCGAGCTAGAAAAGATTCTATAGATGCAACCTAGGGGCGGTGGATGTTCCAGGAGCTGATGGATGAGAAAAACCCCCTCGCAAACTCCCTAATTTATAGGGCGAGGCTCGGGGTGCGAGCTCCCCTCACTCTAGAAACCGCCGCCCCTCTCTTCCAATCACCCATGATCACGGGCAAATATGGAACCGCCCTGCTGCACTAATGCATGCGGGGGCGGGCCCTGCCATGACTACGACCATTATGGCCACGAGCGGCACTTGCGTGACCTTTACTGCGCATGCATCACGCGTCGCAGTAACGCCTCGGGAGGTCGGGAGGCTACTGTGCGCGCACTTCTCCACATGGCGTGTTTGATGCTCTACATGGGGAAGGGCCGCCCGCAACAGCTCCAAAGCTACAGAGTCCCCTGTTGAGGAAGGCCATGCACTACTTTGGGCCTAGCCCAGCAACGCCCCACACGCGTGCGTGGTCCAGGCCCGGGGGCTCCTGTCGGCGCACTAGAGCATGGGGTCCCTTGTGCCACAGACTTGTGCAGGGGCATCGACGACGCCCCTGATGGTAGTGTATCGGGAAGAGCAGCAGAAAGGCAGTCCAAGACCCGCCGAGGCCACACCCTTCCCTTACTGCGAGGGGCGTGGAGTACAAGGGCTCCAGACGAAAGGCCCTGACAAGCCCTCCTTGCCGGGAAGGTTCCCAAGGCCCGGGCAAGTCCGCTTTGCCGGGAAGACTACCCTAAGAATAGCAAGACCCCGACAAGTTTCCCTTGCGGGGAAGGCTCGCACAGACTGGCGAGGCCCCCAGGCAAGCCCTCCTTACCGGGCAAGTGTTCAAGGCCCCCGGCAAGCCCTCCTTGCCGGGGAGGTGGCCAAGTCACCCGATGGAGGCTCCAGGCCAGCAAGCCCATGTTCGCTCGCCAGGTGTCCCCACCAGTTTCTACCACAATCCGACCACTCCAGCACATCCCTCGTGTGCCATCACAAGGTACATGTGTCGATTCACTTGGGTATGTGTCGCAACCATCTTGCGGCAGGTCAGGGGTTAGACAAGGCATTTACTGCCCCTGACACCACCGACGAAGCAGAGCAGTGAACACTGTTGGTGACCCCTTTGCCTATAAAAGGAGGCTCAAAGCTCATTCTTTGAGGTTGAACTTTTTGGGGATCAGAGTCTCCCTAATCACCTACTAAGTTATTGTAGCAATACCACCCTACAATAAGCACACAATACACACTAAGCAGGAGTATGGTTCTACTTGTCAAATGGCCCGATCCTGTGTTAAAAGGACCTTGCCGGTGTTGATCGCTAGTTCCGCTCTCAATGCCATACCTCTCTCTCCCCGCAAAACGATCAAGGGACTCCTTGAGTTTCCCATAGGTGTTGGTTTTCCCCGACACGCGGGAAGGGATCCCACAGTAGCCAATTTTAAAGGCGGACATGGGAACATGCGCCCCTGCCCAAAGGTGGTATTTCGTGCAAAGTACTTGCCCGCGCTGCAGTGATGGGCCCGAGGATGACATTTGCCCTACTGCCGGGCGGCAGGGCTTCGTTGCACTAGAAGGGAAACCTTTGGAAGATGCCTTTCGAACCCTCGTACGCTCCCACCTCATTTCCTGCCATGTGCTGCTCGCCTGTCCTTTCCTGCCGTCACCCTTGACTGATGAGGCCCGGCCTTGCCTCGGAATATCCACCGCTTCGGAGGGGTCCTGAGGAGGTCCTCGGCAGGTCCTGATGCTCCTCCTCCTTGCGAGGCTTGGCATCTCGCGAGGGCATTCCCGGGTGACGTCGCACCAGTTGATCTTGGGTTGGTGAAGCGGGTCGTCTCTGGGCCACAGGCAGGCAGGTCTGGGTACCCCGATTCCCAGAATGCCGACAGTAGCCCCCGGGCCCAAGGCGTGCCTGGATTGGCTTCTTGGCGGAGCCTTGAGGGTGGCCCAAAGCGTTGCGGGCCCTAAACACCTGCGGGCCGGGGCTTTAAAACGGCGAGCCCGTCCTCTCCGTGCAACATCTCCTAACCTACATCGGACAACCGTCTCCGCCCCCTATTCATTCCACCTCCGGCTCTTCCTCCCGTCGATCCAGCAGCTGGTTCTTCCTCTGACCCAGGCGCGTCACGTCGTTGTTGCCTTGTTCTCTCCGTCATGCCTCAGAAAGGGGGGAAATGTGGAGGCTCGTGGGGCCCGACTGTCCCAGCGGCGCCCTGGCTCGCGCTGGAACGGTCAACTGGGGTGAACCTCGAGGGGTTAAAGAAGGTTCAGTTGGTAGTTGCTGACGACTCAGTGAGTGGGGGGGCACCCAGATCTGGTCGGGCTCATGGCCTCGGAGGGAGACGGCGTCCCCTGAGGTTCCTCTCCATTTCCACGCCCTCATTTCTGGTGTACTGCCGCCATTCTCGGGCTTCATCAAAGCAGTGCTTTCGCATTACCAGATCCATGTGCTCCACCTTGACCCCCGTTCTTTGGTCCTCCTCTCTACCTTCACGTTCTTGTTTGAGGCTTTTGTTGGTGTTACTCCTTCTGTGGCATTGCTCCGCCATTTCTTCTCCCTTGAGTTGATCTCCGAGGTGCAGTGCTCCAGGTGCGCGTCCTTGAGTACTGTCGATGCAACAACCCCCGAGTCCTATACGCTGACCTCCTCCCCGAAGCGGAAGGGTTCCGGCGGCAGTGGGTGCTGGTTGAGGCTGCCGAGGCCGGAGGTCCCTTGACCCTGGTTGTGCAGTTACCCCCATGATCGAGGTGGGCGGTGCACCGCCGCCTGTCCTCCCGGCTCTAGCTTCGC
>NC_058521.1:281224171-281241671 GCF_904849725.1 Hordeum vulgare subsp. vulgare | reverse complement strand
AGCGCATCTAAGCGTCTCGCAAACAAGTAACACAAGACATACATAATAATAAAGATAGACAATCAGGGATTCAATTGCCTTCTCATAAATATCTCAAAGTACATCACACATACAACCAAGGTAGTTCCGCTACGGACTACAAAACATAGAAAGGCTATGAAATGTTATGTTATGCATGAATGGAAGGGAAGGAAATAATGATGAGCCAACACATCGACATAAAATGTTATGTTATGCATGAATGCAAGGGAAGGAAATAATGATGAGCCAACACATGAAATGATAGAAGCAATAGGACTCTCTCATAACAATGTCAAGGTGGTCCCACGTGGAAGGTTACAAATAGGGAAGGTTGACATCTCGGCCACCACAAACTCTCCCACACTACAAAGAAGATCTCCCCCTCGAGATCTAAGACTGAAAGAAATCAGGAAATTCGGAACGGAGGTGATCCTCGCGTTGCCACATAGCCTTTTTATCGGAATGGTATGACCACTGCACTTTGAGAAATTTGATAGTCTTGTTACGGGTCTTGCGCTCAGTCGCCTCGAGAACCACAATTGGATGCTCACGATAATGAAGGTCAGGCTGAAGGTCGATGTCTTGGAGATGCACAGTGCGCTCGGGGGTCTTGAAACACCTCCGAAGGTGAGAAACATGGAACACATCATGGACATTTGCAAAGGTTGACGGGAGCTCGAGCTGGTAGGCAAGGTTGCCTCTCTTGCCAACCACTCTGAACGGACCAACGAAACGAGGTGTAAGCTTGCCTTTGATGCCAAAGCGCTGCATACCCTTCATAGGCAACACCTTGAGATAGACAAAGTCATCAAGCTCATAAGACATGTCACGGTGCTTGCTATCATAATAGCTCTTCTGACGGGACTTAGCTGCTCTGAGGTTGTCGCGAATGATCCGACACATCTCCTCAGCTTCTTCTGTCATATCATTCCCAAGGATCTGACGCTCGCCGGTCTCGGATCACTTGAGCGGAGTACGACACTTCCTACCACAGAGAATTTCAAACGGAGCCTTGCTAGAACTAGCCTGAAAACTGTTGTTATACGAGAACTCCGCGAAAGGCAGACAATCTTCCCACTTCATGCCAAAAGAGATAACACAGGCTCTCAGCATATCCTCAAGAATTTGATTCACTCTCTCCACTTGACCACTAGTCTGAGGATGGAACGTTGTGCTGAAGCGGATCTTCGTGCCCATAGCAGACTGAAAGGAGTCCCAGAACTTGGAAGTGAAGATACTTTCGCGATCTGACGAGATCATCATAGTTATGCCGTGCAAAGAGACAATCCTGGAGGTGTACAACTCTGCCAGCTGAGCTGCTGAAATGGATTCCTTGACTGGAAGGAAATGAGCCACTTTGCTCAATTTGTCGATGATGACGAAGATGGAATCATTGCCCTTCTTGGACTTCGGAAACCCGGTGACAAAATCCATCTCAATATGATCAAACTTCCACTCAGGAATCGACAACGGCTGCAAAAGGCCTACTTGGCGTTGATGTTCTACTTTCACCCTTCGACATACATCACACTCGTTTACGAACTGAGCAATCTCATGTTTCATACGAGTCTACCAAAATGTCTGCTTCAAGTCATGGTACATTTTGTAGCTTCCAGGATTAATAGAGAGCAGAGAGTTATGAGCTTCTTCCATGATCACCTTCCTGAGATCACCTTTCGGAACGACAAGGCGATCCTCGAAAAACAACGTGTCCCCGGCATCAACAGTGAAGCACTTATACTTGGGGAGACTCTTTCCCACGTCAATCTTGACCTTCTTCACTATAGCATCAAGAAGCTGAGCTGCTCTGACCTGATCTTCCAAGGTAGGAGAGATCTGAAGGTTCGCAAGAAATCCTTGAGGTACTAGGTGAAGGTTGAGCTTCCTGAAAGACTCACAAAGACCCGACTGGAGAGGTTGCAGAATCAGACTGTTGCAATATGCCTTCCTGCTCAATGCATCCGCCACGAGACTTGCCTTGCCTGGCGTGTACTCAACACTCGGATTAAAAACCTGGAGCATTTCCACCCAACGTGTCTGCCGAAGATTCAAGTTAGGCTGAGTGAAGATGTACTTGAGACTCTTGTGATCGGTGAAATCTTCAACCTTATGCTGCAACAAGAGATGTCTCCAGGTCATCAAGGCGTGTACCACAGCTGCTAGCTCGAGATCATGCACATGATAGTTCTTCTCCGCAGGCTTCAACTGCCTGGAGGTATAAGCAACCACCTTCTTATCTTGCATCAGGACTGCACTAAGACCCTGGAGAGAAGCGTCGCAAAAGACCCGGTATGGCTTGGAATCATCCGGAGGGGCCAAGACCGGAGTGGAGATAAGCTTCTCTTTAAGTGTATCGAAGGCCAGTTGACACTCTGGAGACCAAGCATACTTAACACCCTTCTGAAGAAGACTTGAGAGCGGCTTGGCGATCTTGGAGAAGTTCTCAACGAACCTTCTGCAATAGCCAGCAAGCCCGAGAAAGCTTCGAAGCTGCCTCACATTCTGTGGAGGCTCCCATTCAACAATGGCTTGAACCTTGGACGGATCAACCTTAATGCTCTCGGCAGAGATAATATGCCCAAGATAAACCACTTCTTTTAGCCAGAACTAGCACTTGGAAAACTTGGCGTACAGCTTGTACTCTCTCAGCTTATCATGCACCAATCTGAGATGTACTTCATGTTCTTCCTCAGTCTCAGAAAAGATCAGAATGTCGTCGAGATAGAGCAAGACAAATTCATTCTTGTACGGGGAGAAAATATAGTTCATCAATCGACAAAATGTCAGAGGAGCATTAGCCAGACCAAAAGACATGACCGTATACTCATACGATCCAAAACTAGTCCTGAAGGCCGTCTTCGGAATGTCTTCCTCGCGAATGCAAATTTGATGATAGCCCATTCTGAGATCAAGCTTGGAGAATACTTTAGCACCTTTCAACTGTTCGAACAACTCAGTTCTGTTCGGAAGTGGATATTTGTTCGTGATTGTATTCTTGTTCAATGGAAGGTAATCGACACACAGCCGGTCCGTGCCATCCTTCTTCTTGACAAACAGAACACCACAGCCCCACAGAGACGAGCTCGGTCTGATCAAATCGAAACGCTCATGCTCATCGAGTTGCCTCTTAAGTTCCTTCAATTCTTCTGGACGCAACTTGTACGGCCGTTTGCACACTGGCTCTGTGCCTGGCTCAAGCTCAATGACAAACTCAACTTCACGGTGCGGAGGCATGCCTGGCAGCTCTTCAGGAAACACATCTTGATATTCGTAGACCACTAGGACTTGCTCAATAGGATTGATCTCAGCCTTTTCATTCAAGGAGAACAGACGGATTGTATCATCGCGCGCCGCGAATATAATCACATCCTCCGAAGAGTGGGTAAGCTTCACTTCTTTGGCTTCACAATCAATTGACGCCTTGTTCATGGCCAGCAAGTCCATACCAAGAATCAAGTCGATGTCAGAATTGCCCAAGACAATAGGAGACGCCAGAAAAGAATAACTGACTATCTTGACAGAAGCATCCGGAACCCTCATGTGCGAAATCATGCGCATGCCCGGAGAAACCACACGGAAGGGACTATCCAAATGAATTGCAGGAATATCATGCTTAGCTATGAAAGGCTTGGAGATGAAGCAATGCGATGCACCAGAATCAAATAACACTTTAGCAGGAATATCATTGACGAGGAGGTTAACCATGATCACATCAGAGGAGTTGTCTGCTTCAGCTGCGTTCACCATGTTGACTCGAGCTGATCTGGGGTTGAACTTGACAAGAGCGTTGCTTGGAGGTTTTCCTGGAGGAGGAGGTGACAGTCGGAGCTGAGAAGTACATTTGTTCGCATAGTGACCCTTCTGTCCACATTTGTGACAAGTGACATCTGCTGGCTGCCGGTAATGAGTCTGAGGAGGCCCTTGCTTCTGATGCCGGTATCTCTGCTGGAAGCCACGGTTGGGTGGGTTGGAAGAACCACGACCACCTGAGTGCTTCAGCTGCAGTGAGTGCCGAGGAGGAGGAGGAGAAACCCAAAACCTCTGTTGCTTCTGAACCACCTGAATCGAGGAAGAGCTCGAATCTCTGAAGCGCTTCTTGGAATTTTCGACCCTGAGCAAGGCTGCCTCTGCTCTGAAAGCTAGGTTGTAGAACTTGTCAAACTCCTCAGGATCGTGCAAGGCAAGAGCTAAATGCAAGTCTTTCCTGCAAGCCACCCCTGAACTGATAGATCTTGCTCTTCTGATATAGGATATCCTGCAGCGCATGACGGGCCAGCTCGTGGAACTCGACATTGTACTTGTACACGGAATTGACACCATGCTTCAAATGCCTGAACTTCTCACGCATCTCCTCCACAAAACTCGAAGGGATGTAGTGGGACCTGAAGTCATGACAGAACTCCTCCCAAGACATCACCCTGGCGCCTCTGGAGTCCTTGAGCTGTTGCCACCAGATAGAAGCCTGCCCCTTCAGCTGAAACATTGCAAACTTGACATAGCCCTCCGGACGCACATTGCTACACTCGAAATGTTTGTTCATATCACGGATCCAATCTTCTGCATCAAATGGCTGGTCGCAAGAAGTGAACGTCTTAGGCTGGTTTAACAGGAACTGGCTCAGACTCGCAAACTGATTTCCACCATGTTGAGAATTGCCTGGCTGTTGGTTGGCTCTCTCTTGCAGCAACTGAATGAGCATCTGGGTGTTTGCATTAGTAGCTGCCATCATCGCTTGCCAGGCCTCACGCCCTGGGTTCTGACGAGTCGGTGGAGCCATCCTGAAGACGGGCATCATATTAGTCCACAGAATAATTGAAGATGTTGCTGAATCAAAAGATAGAATATGTGAACAGAATTTAGCAATTGCACTTGAACAACATAGCAAGAATGCATCCTACAATTGACGGACGACAAAATTCCAATAAGGACCACTGCAAACAAGTGTGAGCTAGAACTGCTCGGAACAAACATATGATCGAGTTTTCCACAACCTCAATCATGCGTCTGTAGGAAGATAGTCCTATAAGATACTACTTGATATCCCACCTATGAATTCCCGAAATAACTGGTGATGCAATCTGGTACACGGATACAAGGAGTATTTCACACAACTCCTAAACTAACCGGTCACCTGTATCACATCCTTCAACACACAACCATCATCTCGGACCTTCATCTACAACAAATCCTCGTGATCACAACGATACCAAGTGTGGTAGTACCCCCAAACAATCTGCACCAATACTGGGGACATCGGGGTTATCTCACCACTACCAGTATTGAAGCAATAACGAACACCCTCCGTTCTTAGATACTCAAAAATATGAATGATGGTGATGTGCGCAAGAATCCCCTCGAGCTCAACTCCCCTAAAACTTAGAGCAGATAGGAGGCACCAGGACAGGACTCCTTCACATCGAAATCATATAGATTTCACAAATACCCGCGTGATCCTAAAAAAAATTTGAGCAAGAAAAGGAGTAGAGTTAAAGATTTGCTAAGACGGGAACCTCACCAGAGCATAGAAGAGGAGAAAAAAGAATCCTACTCTCCTATATAACTAAGACGCAAAACATTTTCTAGACTCGACTCGGCCAAGTACGATCACACAAAGGCTCCTATGGTCGTAAGGCTCTGATTACCAACTTGTAACGACCAAGATGCGGTCCTTTCCGATCCGGGGATGGAGGCACCGAATTGGAAAGTAGCGCATCTAAGCGTCTCGCAAACAGGTAACACAACACATACATAATAATAAAGATAGACAGTCAGGGATTCAATTGCCTTCGCATAAATATCTCAGAGTACATCACACATACAACCAAGGTAGTTCCGCTACGGACTACAAAACATAGAAGGGCTATGCTACCCTGCCTGCAGGCCCACGATCACGACCACGCCTCAATCTTCTGGATAGTTCATGTATAGGCGGTCTGTCTCCTCATCGTACTGCCACGCCAGCTGCGTGCGGTCGGGATCATCTGTCTCTGGGTACCTGAACCTGTTGGTATTGTGGAGGAACCCGTGAGCCACGGGGACTCAGCAATCTAAGACCTTGGTGCCAGAACTAGTCAAGTTATTAGGTTGGATAAGGTGAAGTGTTTAAGGTTGCAGCATCCTAAGCTTGATTTGGTGGCTATCTTACGTAGCATTTATGAAGGTGGTCTACACTAGCGATCGTGAATACTTGATCACTAAGTGATCCTGAATACCTACCTACGTCATTCATAACCCCATCGTGTTCCCGATCGAAGAGAGATCTTTGAGGGGACAGTCACGGTTACGCACACAATTGGCAATTTTATTAGCTTTTGTTTAAGTTATCTAATACCGGATGTTAACAAAATATTCCAAGTTACCACATAACCGCGGGCATGGCTTTCCGAAAGATTAAACCCTGCAGGGGTGCTCCGACTATTCCATTACAAACGTACACAGGACGCAAAGTAATCCTCTGTCACGAATCTCGTGATCTCGTCGGATTCCTTAGAGTAAAACCCCAACTCTGGGGGAAACCAAAGCTTCACTGGGATTCCTATACTCAAGCTATATCGCTAAGGTAAGGCAAGACTAGCAGGACCTCACGACGTGTCGACGACCCTAATAAGAGCCGCGTATCTCAGTCTCAGGACACGCCGGATGAGTGATGGTTACCACGCCAAAACACCGAGTTGCCCCGGGGAGCGTAATAAGCTGCTCTGGGTTGGACCAACTCTCATGAGGAGCACTGGCCCGGGTTGTTGATTAAATTCCTCGGGGTAGCTATTCCCTATGCGGTTAATTATTAAGTGATTAGCAAATTAACACCAATGTTGGGTCCTGCCGGACAAGCCTTAGCACTACGCGATTTATCGAGGGGGTCCCCATAACAACCCCGAACGTGTTAGGAGCGATCATTATGGAATCAAACACCGGTAGCCGGTAACTAAGGCGTCAATAACGAAACAAAGCACCCGGCAAAAGGCTAGGCCTTCCGTCATTTACCAAGTATATAGGTGCATTAATTAAATAACATAATTTAACATAATGATATCAAGCTCATGTTGTCACATGAGATAAAGCACCTGCATCTAGCAACGTTAACATTAGTAGCTGAGCAAAGCCTACTTAGCCATTCAAGTTTGCTACGAAGGGATCAGTGTATGGGTTCATGGCATATCAAGAGGCAAATATTTCAGTGGTAGGCAGCGAGCAATATGACATGGAAACGCAAACTAGCATAACAAGTCTAGAGATGGAATCAAGGTCATATCATCTTGCCTGTGATATCCTCAGCTTGGAATGGTTCTTGTTCGTCCTGCATGTACTCTCCTGAATCCACGTATTCGTTCTCCGATCCCGGTGCTACCCAACAAAAGAATAACATCCAATGAATAACAGCACCTCAAGATGCAACAAGCACATGATGCATGAGATGAAAAATGAGCATGCATCACTATTTCTATCACTAGCACAAGCAAAAGAAGCTAATACAAGTTCCTGGACAGAACAGTACCCTAAGCTATTTTGAAATGCATGAGAATGACATGAGAAGATGCCTCTCGAGAAATCTATGCAAAACCATATAAAGAACAATACAGTCGGAGCTACGGATCAACGGGAATCAATGAAACAAGATATGAAGCCCTACGTGTCAAAATCTTGACCACACACTCAAATGGCACAAATATGGTTTTCCAAGTTTTCCAAGACATATAACAACCCAACATGAATGGATTGTAGAAAGGAAGAAGACCACAACATCAACTAAGCTTTCACAAACAATAAAATGACAAAACTACACCATCTGCCATAAACTGCATCATAGAACTTTGTGAGATACATGCAAGGCACCTACAGCCACCCAACTATGACAAATAATATATGTGACTATAGCTAGCGAAGAGTACTACCAGAATGAGCAAGAATCTCACAAAAAGGAATTAACCATAGGAAGATACAAGGCTGCAAACTTTCCCAGAACCATCAGATCTCAGGGACTTAGTGAAAATTCCTGCACGTGACTTTCTGTCTTTGCTCTGAAGCTTTTCGACAGCAGCCAAAACAATACCTACAGGGCTCCAAATGACATGAAATTTTACAGGGAGCTAGACAAACATATCAGGTCCAACTTTTAGTTGAAATCTAGAGCTATATCACAACACAATAACCAGCACAACCTCATCTACCAGGGACGAAAATATAAATAGATTCTCAGACTTCGTGAAAATTCCAGATTTTCACTAAGCTGGAATTTCAGCCACAAGCCTACTTTGGATGGGCACAACTTGCACATATGGATGCCAAATCATGAATTGAAACCAACATGTGGTATAGGGGGTCACCCTCGACTAACACAACCAAGAAACAAATACAAGAGCACCTCCTAATTCATGGAACCAAGCTCTAAACTTAGAAGAAAAATACAAATATGACTTTTCCTGAAAATGTTCCAATGGGAAAAATGATTTCACCATAGGATTCCTGGGATCTTACTACCCCAAAACCATATATAAAACATATGCACTTGCTTGGAGCAAGTGATCACAAACTAGGAAGGGAAAACAACATAGATTCCTATATAGTGAATAGTGCAACATCTCATGTGCATTCACTAGAACAACTAACACATAGCTTTGCTCATGTGCACAAAGAAAATATGAACATGAGGGTTTGGACCCCATGTTGGTGTCAAGCACATCAGCAACACAAATACTTCTCTCATCAAACCACCCACACACACAAACACCATGCCCTCTCTCATATTAAACATGAGGAGGTGCACAAGTTGCAAATGGGGCTGTCTCACCACACACATATCACCACCACTACCTCAAGGCAAGCACTTACTCCCAAGAACCAAAATGAAGGGGATCTACTAAACAAGTTAAAACATGGAACCATCATATCACCACACTATCTACACATGCACATGAATCCACTAAAACACACAACACAAGGCTCATCTCAAGTGCTTGTGCAATTGCACAAGCATGTATGTAGAGCCACACACACACACTTGCACACACAATCACCCTCAAACACTCACACACACACATTAACACACATATCTACAATAACACGCATGAACACACATACATGCTTTCTGCCACTCCTCCATCAAGCAAAAGTGGAAAAAAATAAAATACCATAGTCATCTATTGTTTTAGGCACAAGCGTAGCAAGCAAAAGCAAAGGGGAAAAAAGAAAAATAGGAATAAGGGGAAAAGAAAATGGGGCCTCTCTAGGATTCGAACCCCAGAGCCCCTGCATCTAAGCCACCAAGCAAACCACTCTGCTCCGAGCATCTGGTCGACAGAGAGAGGGGAACAGGCAGGTTAAGTCTCTCTGCTGCAGCTACCACTATCGACAGAATAAAGGAAATAAAAAGGGGGTTCACCTCTGGGATTCAAACCCTGAACCTGTTAGGGAATACACACAAGGCCACACCACTGCGCTACGACTGGGAACCTGACAGAGGAGGATAGTTTGGCAAGGTAAACTTCCCCTACCGCGAGCTCTGCCCTGCACGTACAGAGACGCGCGTCGACAGGAAGGAACGCCGGCTCCTCATCGTGCTGCTACTACTGCTGCGCCATGACAAAGAGGCGATCCCTACAACTGATCGCTACCAGGGGATGGAGGAGCCCCTGCTATTCCGCTCCCTACCGCACACAAGCCTGATAGAGAAGATACACGCACACATGCATCACTACGGCTCTAGTCTACTCTGCATCAGAGAAGAACACGTCGAACTCTACCTCGTATCCGACCGATCTATGAGGGGAAGAAGGAAAGGGGAAGGTACCTCACCTTGGGGAAGGAAGGAGAGGACCGAACGGAGGAAAAGGCAACGGAGAGGAAGCAGACCGGCTTGGAAGAAGCTCCCTGCTGCAGGTCGATGGGGAGGAAGAAGTTCACCGCAGACGACGCGGTGACGAGCTCCTGGCCGTCGAGGAGGGCGCTCCCCGGCCTCAGCGAGGTCGGGAATGGGAGGCGGGGAGTCTTCCCGAGCTGCTTGACATGGTGGCCTCGCCGGACGGCGACGAAGGCGGGGGTAGAAGCGGCGAGCACTTCCCTCTCTCTCTCTGCTGCTAAGCTACAGGAACTTACCAGGGGAAGAAGAAGAAGAGATTGAGATGGGGAGAGGTGGCGGCGCAGATGGGAAGAAGAGGGAACCATAGGAGACGGAGGCACGGACGGCAACGCTTTATAAGGGGGGACCTCGACGTTCGTGAGACCTCACGGCGTGCTCGCTCTCTCTCTGATGCTGACGGAAAGCGGCAGAGGGGGGAACGCCGTCAGGGAGAACGAAGGCACGCGCGCTGGGCTCATGTGCGTGGAGGTAAGGGAGAGATGGGCCAAGCTGCGCGGGAGTGAGCCCACCAGTGCGCCACTTAAGAGAAACAATAATTCCCTGGTGCTTTTCTATTTAACTAAAGCACAAAGAAAAGAAAAGGCCCACAAGGCAAACCATTGAAGATAAAAACAGAACAAAAATGCCCCTGGACCTAAAAATAAATACCCCATTTAAATAAAATACTAAAGGAATTTTTGGGGCAAACTAAATAAATACTTTTGTGTTTATTTTGCACCCTTTAGAACATTAAAGTTTATATTTTGTATTTAGTTTGCACCCTTTAGAACAGTTTTCAGAACAGCAAATTTAGCACCCCAATTTACCCACATTATTTCTTAAACAAAAGACATTTATAAAATCATCTTAGGAGCATGTGGAATTTGAACTTGAGATTAAAAGACAAAAAGGGGGTTTTGAATTAGAAAAAGGTTTTGAAGTAAACAACCACCACATCACTTCTACTCACCCCAACATCTCCTGAGCATCACTCAAGAGTTCACAAGATCACAACATGACATGGTAAGACCACAATGCAAGATCACAAGACATGGCATGAAATGTTATGTTATGCATGAATGCAAGGGAAGGAAATAATGATGAGCCAACACATCAAATGATAGAAGCAATAGGAGTCTCTCATAACAATGTCAAGGTGGTCCCACATGGAAGGTTACAAATAGGGAAGGTTTACATCTGGGGCACCACAACCACCACCACCACCACCACCACCACCAACAACAACGACGACGACGACGACAACAACAACGTCGTCGTTGTCATTGTCGTTGTTGTCATTGTCGTTCTTGTCGTCGTTGTCATTGTCGTTCTTGTCGTCGTTGTCGTCGTCGTCGTTGTTGTTGTTATTGCTGTTGTTGTTGTTGTTGTTGTTGTTGTCGTTGTTGTTGTTGTTGTTGTCGTCGTCGTCGTCGTTGTTGTTGTTGTTGTTGTTCTCGTTGTTGTTGTTGTTGTCATTTTCGTTGTTGTTTTTGTTGTTGTCGTTGTTGTTCTCGTCGTCGTCGTCGTCCTTGTTGTTGTTGGTGGTGGTGTTGTTGTTGTTGCTTCGGGAGTCTCTGATGCCCAAATATTTCAACCCCTAAGAATGAACTTTGAGCCTCCTTTTATAGAAAAGAGGTCACCAACAGTGTGCTCACGGGATGCACAGTGACTAGTGTTCACCACTCTACTTCGTCAGTGGTGTTAGGGGTAGTAAATGCCTTGTCTGACCCCTGACCTGCCGCAAGATGATTGCAACACGTACCTAGGTGAATCGACACCTAGGCCTTGTGATGGCACACAAGGGATGTGCTGGAGCTTCGGATTGTGGTAGAAACTAATGGGGACATCTGGCAAGCGAACATGGGCTTGCTGGCTTGGAGCCTCCATCGGGTGACTTGGTCACCTCCACGGCAAGGAGGGCTTGCCGGGGCCTTGAACACTTTCGCGGCAAGGAGGGCTTGCTCAGGGGCCTTGAACACTTTCCCGACAAGGAGGGCTTGCGAGGGGGGCCTCGCCAGTTTGTGTGAGCCTTCCCGGGAAGGGAAACTTGCCGAGCTCTTGCTATTCTTCGAGTAGTCTTCCACGCGAAGCGGGCTTACAGGGGACTTGGGAATCTTCCCGGCATGGAGGGCTTGTCGGGGCCTTGCGTTTGGAGCCCTCGTACTCCACGCCCCTCGCAGTGAGGGAAGGATGTGGCCCCGACGGGTCTTGGACTGCCGTTCTGCTGCTCTTCCCGATACACTGCCATCAGGGCGTCGCCGAAGCCCGTGCACATGTCTGGGTCACAAGGGACCCCAGTCTCTATTGCACCGACAGGAGCCCCCGGGCCTGGGCCACGCATGCGCGCGGGACGTTGCTGGGCTAGGCCCAAAGTAGTGCATGGACTTCCTCAGCAGGGGACTTTGGAGCTTTCGAGCCGTTGCGGGTGGCCCTTCCCCACGCCGCGCATCAAACGCGCGAGGTGGAGAAGTGCGCGCACAGTAGCCTCCCAGACTCCCGACGCGTCACTGCCACGTGTGAAGCTTGCGCAGTAAAGGTCAGGCAAGTGGCGTTCGTGATCATAATGGCCGCAGTCGTGGCATGGCCCGCCCCCGCATGCATTGGTGCAGCAGGGCGGTTCCCTGTTCGCCCGTGATCATGGGTTATTGGGCGAGAGGGGCGGCGTTTCTCGAGCTAGGGGAGCTCCCCCCCCCCCCCGCCTCGCCCTATAAATTAGGGAGTTTCTAAGGGGGTTTTGCTCATCCATTAGGTCCTGGAATATCCACCACCCCTAGCTTGCATCTATAGAATCTTTTCTAGCTCCAGGTGGCGCTCGCCCCTAACCATGGCTAGGGGACGAGGGAGGCCACCATCGGCCACCAGGGCGGCAAGGGGATACCACTGGGATCATGCCACGGCTTCAGGGGGTGCAACAGCGGAGGGCGGCACGAGCGTCCGTAGTGGCGGAGGGGCGATGAGCCGCGGTCGCCGCAGAGGCCGTGGCCGGGTGAGGCGGAGTGCTACTCTAGCACCTTCGTCTTCTCCCGTGCTTGGCGGGCACTCGGACGGGACGTTGCTGGAGTTTGTCATGGAGCTGTAAGGCGTCCCGCGGGGCCATTTGTATCTCCCTCGCCCTTTTGCTAGGGAGATGGAGGCCGCCAAGCACCATGTCTGGTGGTTGCGGGCATATGGTTGCTCCCACGGCGCTATGCAAGTGCACGCGGAGTAGCCGAAGCGCCGCTACATGTTGCTCGGGCGGGGTTGGAAAGCCTTCGCCCGCGCCCACAGCCTCGAGGATGCGCATATCCTCCGCTGCAAGCTAGCGGAGGATAATATGATATCCGTTAAGTTTTGCGGGCTCTCAGGTGTGCGTCTCGGCTGCTGCGAAGAGAGCTCGGGCGGCGCCGAATGTCCATCCTCGAGCGATAGCGACAAGCAGGACATCAGCGGCAGTGGCGCTCTTGGCACGTTTGGATCTCGGGGGGCCAGTTCGGAGTACGACTCCCCGAGCTCCGACTGACTGCCGGCCCTGCCGCCGAGGCCCGCTCACGCCTCTCCCCCGCCCGGTGGGATTACTCTGTCAGAGCCCGCATCGACGCCTCGTCTTTGAGGAGGTGCGATTGCTGGCTCTGGCTTCTTCATCCCCTCGGGTCGCCCTATCTTCCGCCCCCGTTCTCTTCCCCGTAATGCTGGTCCAGGAGAATCCAGCCTGGGTTGCGCCGGGGGTCGTCCCGCTTTTTCTCTAGTTTAACTTCTGCCCGCCGAGCATGTCCCACGCCGAAATACAGTGTAATAGGTTAGAGTAGAAAAAATCATTCAGGTAATATGTCTGAGTTTGTTTCAAACAAATGAATGAAATGTTGTTTCCCTTGCTGTGATCCTTCTGCTTGAATGATACGCCTATTACATTTTCAGGAAGCTTGCCGGCGCGACTAGTCCTGCCGCTAGTGCTTTGAGTAACGGATCCTTAGTAGTTCGCTTGAGGGGTCGTTACCGGCATGGCTCCTTGCCGCACTCAGTGCAACCATTAGATCGCCGAGCGCGGCTCGAGGCGAAATAAGGTGCTATGTGGCCACTTAGACTGTTGAACAGGTTCGAAATAGTGAGAAGGCACTCTGTGGCCGTTCAGGTCCTTGAACTAGTTTGAAACAAAACTAAGGCGCACTCCTGACAAGGTTCCACCTACATGCAGGTTTCTCAAACAAGGTTTGGGATCTTCCACAAAGGGAAAAACCTATCTACTATGAAATCTCATCTGAAATATTTATCACTAATCTGTCGCGCCACGGCACTTCTCCTCGCGTCGCTTGGGTCCTTTGGCGGGGCCTGAGATCCCCGGCAAGCAGGAGACTATACTCTTCCGGCAACTTCCCCTCCGGCACAGTATTTGCCCACAGTTCTCGACTGTCGTATAAGAGGGGGGTTGCGGAAGCATAACTCCTTTTCCGGTTTTGCCTGGCCATGCTGACGGAACCCCCGACGACACCTTTGGCGAAGACGTGATGCTTCCGGCGGGGAAAGCGTTCGGCTGGTGTGCGTGCCTCGGTTCCGGGGCCCGTAGTCGCGTTTTTGACGGCGATGCAACTCTTCGTGGAGGTGCGTCGGTCGGAGTATGCGCCGGAGGCCTCGTCGGAGCCCCTAGGCACACCCTCGAAAGCAGCGCACTGTCCCGGAGCAGTGCATTAGCCTGATGCCTTCAAGCTCGAGGTCTGCGTCCCTCTAGCCTGCGTTCTCGCAGCAGGGCGCTCGCGCACGCGTCACGAGGCCGTGGTGAAGTAGAGCGACCACCGCTGCGCCCTGCTTCGAGGGAGCTTGCTTGAATCCACGAAGAAGATCTCAACCATCGCTCCACCTACCTGGCGCGCCAAAGTTGTCGGGGAAAACCAACACCTATGGGAAACTTGAGGTGTCCCTTGATCGTTTGGCGGGGTGAGAGAGGTACCGCGTCGGGAGCGGAACTAGCGATCAACACCGGCAAGTTCCTTTTTACCCAGGTATGGGTCGCGTAAAACCCTACTCCTGCTTAGTTTGTATTGGGCGCTTACTGTAGGGTGGTTTTGCTAGAGTAACTTAGTAGCTGATTAGGTAGCCCCTGATCCCCAGAAAGTTCAACCCCTAAGAATGAGCTTTGGGCCTCCTTTCATATACAAAGGGGTCACCAACAGTGTGCTGACGGGATGCACAGTGAACAGTGTTCACCGCTCTACTTCTTTGGTGGTGTCAAGGGCAGTAGATGCCTTGTCTGACCCCTGACCTGCCGCAAGATGGTTGCAACACGTACCCAGATGAATCAACACCTGGGCCTTGTGCGGGCACACGAAGGGAGTGCTGGACTGGTCGGATTGTCGCGGAAACTTGTGGGGACACTTGGCGAGCGAACATGGGCTTGCTGGCTTGGAACATCCATCGGGTGACTTGGTAACCTCCCCGGCAAGGAGGGTTTGCCGGGGGCCTTGAACACTTTCCCGGCAATGAGGGCTTGTCGGGGGGGCCTCGCCAGTCGTGCGAGCCTTCCCGGCAAGGGAAACTTGCCGGGGTCTTGGTATTCTTCGGGTAGTCTTCCTGGCGAAGGGGGCTTGCCGGGGCCTTGGGAATCTTCCCGGCAAGGAGGGCTAGCCGGGGACTTGCGTCTGGAGACCTTGTACTCCACGCACCTCGCAGTGAGGGAAGGGTGTGGCCTTGGCGGGTCTTGGACTGCCTTTGTGCTCCTCTTCCCGGTACACTGTCGTCAGGGGCGTCGCCTTGCCCGTGCACAAATCTAGGGCACAAGGGACCCCAGTCTCTAGTGCACCGACACTGCCGAAGCTATGAGGGAAGAATACCCCCTCCGCTATAATAGAAAGGGTAGAGCACTTGGTAGGGAAGTTCATTCCGACCCAAGTGCAACACACCAAGCCACTTGGCCTCCGGAGGCTCGAGAGCACTTTGTTTGTTCATCCACCAACCTCCGTGAGAGGCAATCCACCAAAAGCAGGAGTAGGGTTTTACGCTTTGCGGCGGCCCGGACCTTGGTAAGTGTTGTGTTCTGTGAGTCCTTCGTCGTTTCCATCGAGTAGCAGGCTAGGCTAGATCATCGTACACACCCAAGTGTTCGATTCCTTAGGGTTTTGTGGAGCCCGAAATCCGACAAACGACAACAACAAAAAAACAACGAGGACGACGACGGCGTCGATGACCACAACAACAACAACAACAACAAGAAAAACAACAACAACAACGAAGACGACGACGACGATGACAACAGGAACAAGAACAACAACAGCAACAAGAACAACAACAACAACAACAACAACAACAACAACGACGACGACGACGACGACGACGATGACGAGAACAACAACAACAAGGATGACGACATCAACGATGACGAGGACGATAACGATGACGACGACGACGACGACGAAGACGATGACGACATCCACAACAACAACAGTTACAAAAACAACGACGACAACGACGACAACAACAACAATAACAACAACAACAACAACAACAACAACAAAAACAACAACAACAACGACGACGACGGCGACGACGACAACAACAATGATGAAAAGAACGACAATGACGAGAACAACAACAACAACAATAAGAAAAACAACAACAACGATAACGACAACAGCGACAAGAACAACAAAAGCGCCACAACGACAACAACAACAACAACAACAACAACAACAACAACGACAACAACGACAACAACAACAACAACAACAGCAACCACAACGAGGACAACAACGACGACAACAACGACAACAACGGGAACAACAACGACAACTATGACAGCCACAACAACAACGACAACAAGAACGACGATATCAACATCGACAACAACAACAACACGAGCGACATCGACGATAAGGATGACGACAACGACGACAACAACGACAACGACGAGAACAACGACAACAAAAACCACAATGAGAACAGAGATAACAACAACAACAACAACAATAACCACAACGACAACAGAGACAGCAACCACGACAACGACAACAACAACAACAACAACAAAAACAAACACGACGACGACGACGACGACAACAACAACAACAACAACAACAACAACAACAACAACAACAACAACAACAACAACAAGAACAAGAACCACAACAACAACAACAACAACAACGACGACGACGACGACGACGACTACCACGACGACAATGACGACGAGGACGATAACGATGACGACGACGATGACAACCATGAAGACGATGACGACAGCCACAACAACAACAATAACAACGACAACAACAACAATAACAATAACAACAACAACAACAACAACAACAACAACAAAACAACAACGACGACAATGATGACAACAACAATGATGAAAAGAACGACAATGACGAGAACAACAACAACAACAAGGACAATAGCGACAACAACAACAAAAGGGCCAGCAACGAGAACAACAACAAGAACAACAACAACAACAAGAACAAGAAGAAGAAGAAGAAGAAGAAGAAGAACAACAACAACGACAATGATGACGACGACAACGAGGACAAGGACGACAACGAAGTCCATGACGACGAGGATTACGAAGACGACGTTGACAACCACAACAACAACAATAGCCACAACAACAACAACAACAACAACAACAACAACAACCACAACAACAACAACAACAACAACAACAACAACAACAACGAC